>NC_037676.1:107982584-108093528 GCF_003255815.1 Theropithecus gelada
AGCAAAGGATACTATAAATGAACACTTCTCTAAATGTTTACCAGGAAATTCCAAAATAGTCGCAGAAATATCAAGTGTGCTGTGTTTCTCTTATAGATAAAGCAAGTGGAGATGTATGAAATGTACGTTGTAATGCTGTCTGCAGAGGAATATTCAGATGACAGTGAAGTGTCCACGAGATGGTTAATTCCTCCATTTTGTCGGCTGCATTAAAGCTGTGATTCATAACTACCTAGACTTTATAGTCTGTACTGGCTTAAAAGTAGATGGATACAGGATGGCTTATTTGACTCCTACACTGCAGTTCTAAATATTTGTTAAATCAGAAACTGTAAACTTATGAGAGATTGCTTAACACTCTCAGCATTTCTACTCAGCAAAGCATGTACAGCCTCCTTCTATTTCAATTTTGAGAATTGTTTTGCTGTCATCACTCTGGGGTTGAAGTCTGCAAGGTACCTCTTTTATAGTCCTGTTTTTTGTGTTCCTGTAAACCTTTTATTACATATTCAAAAACTAGGTCTCAGAATGCCCCTTTCTCATGAGGCTTACAATTTTTGCACTTATAATATCAATATATATGTAATGTATCTGTGATTTCCAGTTTCGCTCACTGCAATTTTAACCATTATGGCATATTGCAAACTTATATGTTCTTCTTTATAAATATATATTTGATTGGTGCAAAGGTCATTGTGGTTTTGCATTCCTTTTAATGGCAAAAATCACAGTTCCCTTTGCACCGACCTAATATATATACACACATATATATAAAATATATAATGTATCTACATCTATAATATATATATAGATAGATCTATATAGATAAGTAGATAGATATCCCTTCAAGATTTGTAATCTGTTGTTACTGTAACAAAGGAATAGAAAATGTGTGATTTGTTAGCATTATTTATTGAAAATATTAATATGTACTTTATGAAAGAAATGATACAGTTGCTTTTAAGGACCTAATTCTCCAAAGGGTTCAAAAAAATTGTGGATACATTGTATTATACAAGTGATTTTTTATGATTGGTGAAATTGTCTTTTTAATTTTTTGAAAGGTATGTGAAACAGATTTACTCTATTTATAAAAACAACTCAGTTTTTATACTTTTATTTTAATAGCTACCTCTTCCCCAACATGAAAACAATTTTTAAAGCCCCAATATGAAAACAATGTTTAGGAAAGATCATGAGATTCCTGGTGTATATAAAATATTGTGCTTTTAAAATTAACAGACCGTGTTATAGGAAGAGGTTTTTTGGATAGACATGGTCAAGGTTTCAGAATAATTTGCATGATCAAGAGCTACATTTTTAAATGCTGCTGTTATATTTTTTCATAAATATATACTTTGAGTCATTTTTAGGTCATCCAAACTTCATTATGGGTAGAAGTGTGAATTTTAAGCTGTGTTGACAGGAAACTAGCACTTTTGCTGTATTGTATATTATATGATTCCAAATTGTATTTTCTCAGATATGTGTACTTAGTAGGTCAAACAGCAATGTGTAGCAAGCTGTATTAAGCATAGTCAAGAGGATCTTCAGGGAAAGCAAGCTGGTGCCTCTAGCTCCTTTTCAAAAATTTAACGCGGCTGTAAACCCATGGAAAGGTGATTACTCCGTGGGAATTTTTGACTTGTGAACAAAAGTAATGAGTTTATTTATAAACTGTTAAAGATATATCACTTGATTTACCTTTTTATTGCGTTAGTATTAATGTTTAAACATGTGCTTATTTGTAAGCATTGAGATTTTTTTTCTCTAATCCAGTAAAATTTGTAATATGCCAGGATGGTTAAAATTGCGGTGAGCTGAAGCAGAAATCAAACCACTTCGCAGATACCAAGATATCTGTGAGTTAAAGTGGAATCTCATGAGGGTAGAGACCATCAAAGGAACATGAGCCAGAATAAAAGATACTTCTGTAAATTTCTAGTATACCCTTGCTGTTTAGACATTTGGAAATATCTACCAATTTAATATTCATCTTAGTATAAGTGGCCTTGACCTTGAGCCTCATAGTTTTAATTTACTATATCAACTCCAGTCCCAATGAATATTGCATTCATAAGGAGCCAGTGTGGCATCCTTTGAGAAGTAAGCAGATGAAAATAAAGACTTTTTTTTTCAATACTTAGAACATAGGGCAAGCAGTTGGCATTAAATAATTTCTTTCATTTCCTCTACAGTAGGGAATAAAATGCCAAGCATATTGATAATTGTTCCGACAAATCCACGAGTCATATTATCACTACTGCACAGAGACCCTAGAAGCAGAGTAAGAAATTAATAAACACTTGAGGATTTATTGATGCTTGGGTTATTTGTTGGGTTTGCCAATGATTGGCTACACATGGAAGAACATTTTGCAAGAATATTTTGTAATTTATTAGACAACTTTTTCACTAACTGAATATTTGATTTTGGCTTCTGTACACCAGGACTATTTCTTCTACTAATATAATGCAAGTACTTACAGACATTTCTCCTATAAATAATATCTCTCATATTTTAATTAACACCAGATAAAATATCAGTTTCTCTTCATATTGAAAAATGAACTAAGGTAGCCACTGATATTTCGTCAATTCATTAATGGTCCACAGTCGTTAATTATTTTAAAGAATATTTCCACACAAAATTCTTAATTCATTCAGCTACAATGTGTGCATATGCACACATGATTTTGCATATAATTTTAAGGTGCTCATGGACCTCTGGAAGTCTATCTGTGGCTTTCTTTAGATGTTCACCATGTCAGACTTGGAGAACAAGGGAGTTTGTATGCATGATCGTCTTAATCAAATTTGAGAAGATTTCCTCTCAAATGATTTATGTATTTCATGAAAAGAAGATGGCATCTATATAACTATTATTTTTGATTGTCAAATGATCCTTTATTGAAATACTTTCCTTGGTATGTGCTAGCTGAGCACTCCTCCACACCACTGTCAATGTCATCCATGATAGCGTGAGGGTGGCACCGTCAGCATTACAGCCCACAAACTGGGCAGTCCTCAGGATCTCTCTGATGGTTTCAGAGACTTCTGTGGCTAATGATGGGTGCAGCATCTGTCAGGCAATGTTGACAGTCTCATTGAAAGCGTTATTTTCACTGTGCTTAATGTTTTTCTGCTTTTTTTTCTTTGGGTGATTCCTTGAGGACGTTGATGATCAGGGCGAAGGCAAAAGGTATCACCTCAATCTGTGCTGATCTGATTGGTCACTTTCATAACAATTCTTAGAGGTTTTCAGTCATGAGTTGACTTGGAAATGTCATCACCAACCTTTTCTGGAGGCAGACCCAGGGACCCAATCTTGGGGGTGAGAGCAGACATGGGACCTAATTCCTCATCTGTGTGCTTCAGGTAGATGATTTTGATTTTGTTAGGATTCACCTTGAGCAGCGTGGTGGAGGCATTTACTGTCAAATAAACTTGAATGTGGGACCACTGGAGAAACTTGTACCTTGTTATCCTTTGAGTGGCAAGCCCTCCACATAACTTTTCAATGTTAATTTTTTCTTCCATTGGGTGCCGTCTTTTAATGGGAGCAAAACAATAATATTTCATGTATACATAAATTTTGCTGTGTTCCATAATATAACCAAGAACTTAAAAAGATGAGGGGAAAAACAGCTAAATATTTTTCTTAGATTTTTTTTTTTAACTTTTATTTTAAGTTCAGGGGTACATGTGCAGGTTTCTTGTATAAGTAAACTTGTGTCGTAGGGGTTCATTATACAGATTATTTCATCACCCAGGTATTAGCCTAGTACTTATTAGTTATTTTTCCTGATGCTCTCCCTCCTCCCACCCTCAATCCTCTGATAGACCTATGTGTGTGTTGTTACCCTGATGCATCCATTTGTTCTCATCGTTTCGCTCCTACTTGTAAGTGAGAGCGTGAGGTATTTGGTTTTCTGTTCCTGTGTTAGTTTGCTAAGGATAATGGTCTCTATTTCCTTCCATGTTCCTGCAAAGGACATTATCTCATTCTTTTTATGACTGCATAGTATTCTGTTGTGTCTATGTACCACACTTTCTTTATCCAGTCTATCATTGATGGACGTTTAGGCTGATTCCATGGCTTCAATATTGTGAATAGTGCTGTAGTGAACATTTGCAGGCATGTATCTTTATGATGAAACAATTTATATTCCTGTGGGTATAAACCCAGTAATGGGATTGCAGAGTCAAATGATATTTCTGTTTTTAGGTCTTGAAAAAATCATCACACTGTTTTCTGCAGTGGTTGAACTAATTTACACTTCCACCAACAGTGTATAGCATTCCTTTTCTCCACAACCTCGCCAACATCTGTTATTTTTTGATTTTCTTATAATAGTCATTCTGACTGGTGTGAGATGGTATCTCATTGTGGTTTTGATTTGCAGTTGTCTGATGACCAGTGACGTCAAGCTTTTTTTTTTTCGTTCATATGAAAAAGCAGCTAAATTTAAATGTATGTATACATTTCAATCAATGCAAATATAGATTTTGATTTAAATGAAAAGTAAACTAGATACCAGAAAAGGTCATGTATTTTAGTCTAATGCCTTACTATTAGAAGAATCTGTTAGGTCTTCACTCAGAACTCGTGCACTCTTTCTTAATTTAGGCACAATCTATACAGACTGATTAGTTGGGTTCCCAACTCATACTGGATTAGAATATGAAGTGTTTGTTGGCAGCAGGCACACTGACAACAAAGGGAAGTAAGCAAAAAGAAATAAATAAGTGCCACATCCTTAAGGAGTAGAGTGACTACCTCAGTAACCCTTGAGAATGCATGTACTTCTGTAAACAACTGCATGTTTTAAATGACTCTCTGTTCTCTGACCTTAGTTTGATTAAAGAAAAAAGGAAATACGTTATATTTTAGAAAAAGTCCCATTAAAGAATGGTAGAGTAACAACTTTTGGCCTTTAACATGGTAACGGATACAGATCAAACAGCTCAGTCACAGATTATAACAAGTAAATTAGGTGTAGTTATAATCTGTTTCCCGAAATTGTTGGATGCTACTGTACATGTCTGTATGAGTACTTGGATGATATGATTACATTAAATTTTTTCTGCTACTCCTAATGTTCAGTAATTTACCTAGGTTGTTTCCATCTACTGAAATTCTATTTATGAATATTCATTTTTATAGGGAGGAATACACAAGCATATGGGGAATGCGTTCTTGGCTGCAGAACCAGAATTCCCTGTAATTTATTTCATAGGAATATTCAGTTTGGATAAATTTTTGCTTTTTTTTTTTTTTTTTTTTTTTTTGTCGTGAGAGAATCGTTTTAGCTGCCTTGCTTGTTGATTCCTTTGATTGCTCCTATGTAAACATTAAAGACACTTTGCAGCTATAGTTTCTTTTTTTTTTTTCCCCAGGACTTCTGGGAAGATTCACTTTTAACAGCTTCTTTCAAGTCATCTTAGGAGTATTTCAAAAATGGTAGTGTAGAGGTTGGTGAACAAAAAGTAGACAATTGAAAGAAAAGCACTGCCCATACAAATAATAGATGTCATGCTTTCAGGGCTATTTTGGGAAAGGTTTAATTTTTGTATTTCTCTCCACAATTTTACTTCCTTAAAACCCCCCTTTTCTTTACCCTGTATCCTCACCTAACCTCAGAGATTACTTAAAAATGCTCCTTAATACTGTGACAGTCAGGCTAATGGACTTAGGACAAAATAATTGATCCTGAAGACAAGGAAATCCACCCAAATCATATCTTTATGTTCTTAATTTCATTACCGGCTTCACAGACAGTCAAAACTGGGTTCAGAAATAGCAACTATTACACAGCACTTAAACCCATGTGCCTCTTACAGGTCTGTTCTATCAGAAAGAAGATATTTCACAAACATAATTTTATAATTCTCTTCCTTCTCTCCTACAGAGGTTAAAACATAAAAGAAGAAGAGAAGAACAAAAGTAATTGGTCAATATAAATATGAGACGTATTTGTTAATGTTGACTGTTTATTCTACTGCAATGTGAAGAATAAAGTGATAAAAAGATGATGGTAAATTATTTGCATAGCATAGAAATACATCATAAAATAGTGTAAAAACAGCAAAATTAACTTTAATTATAACTGTGCAATTTTGTATTTCTAAAATATCAGAGAACTCCAACATACTAACATGTATATGTGTGTATGCATATATATATATAATATATACATGCATTATATTTGTAGATATAAAATTATTTTAGAGTCATGGAAAATAGAAAACAATTTCTTACAAAGCATAAGAAATATAGTAAAAATTAAAACATTGCCCTATCTCATTTATTTATTTAATAAATAGTTAGAAGATGCTTACTGTGTTGTAGGTGTTACCCCAGGAAGCAAATATAGCAGTGGACCTGCTTCCCATAGGAGTTTATACTCCAGTAGGGAAAAGAAGTTGATAAACAAATAAATGCATAAAATGTATAATTTGCTAAACAATAAAATACGGAGAAAAAGAGAAAATTAAAACAGAGAAGAGGTTTGCAATTTCAGATAAGGTGGTGAGGGAGGACCTTACTTGAGAAAGAAAGATTTGAGAAATTCTAAAGGGAGATAAAGGAATGAACCATGCAACTGTCTTAAGCAAGAATGTCCCAGATAGAGGCAGTCGTGTGTTGGTACGTGGGCAGGGCAGCCCACAGTGGCTGGGCAGAATAAAGAAGGAGGACGGTATAGCATATGATGCCAGAGGAGGAAGCAAAGAAAATTGAAGAACAGTCAGTGAAGGTAGAAGGAACACACCAGAAAAGTGTGCAGAGGAGCCAAGGGAAGAAAGCATTCCAAGAAGATACTATGCCAAATTCTGCTGATATTCAAGTAAGACAAGGTCCAAAATGACCCTTGGATTTAGCAACGTCTTTGATGACACTGATAAGATCAGTTTCCATGTAGTTGTGAAAGTGAGTGCCTATTAGGAAGTCTGATAGGAGATACCAAGCAGAAAGTTTTTCAATGAGTTTTGCTCTTAATGGCAGCGGATAAATGAGAGCTAGGAGGTTTTCATTTTGCTGTTGTTTAAGATCAAGAGATTGTGGTATATTGCCATGCTATTGGAGATGACCCAGTTGAGGCTGAAACCCTGATGTTTGCAGGAAAGAGGCAGAGCATCTAACACCCAGGTGAGCAGAGCAAAGTTGGCACATCTGTGGTCATAGATGTCAGGACAGAGTATATGGACACAGGCGCATGTGGTTGTGTTGATGTGGGAGTGGAAACTAAGTTTTCTTTTGATTGCTACAGTTTTCTTAGTGAATAAGGAAGCATGGTTGAGAGATAATGGATGGGGAATTGGTTTTGGAGAGTGAATGGATAGGGAAATGCGTGATTTCTGGGAAACAATACTGAACCATTTACTGTTACCGGTCATGAATGTAAAATGAGATGGGATTGCTTTGTGTTTTCCTTCAGCTAGTACACTGCTAGTTGTAAATACAAAGTAGCCACGAAGTTGGAAGGAGCAAGGTTCAGGTTTTGCCAGACTAGTAAAATGAAGGAAGAAGGAATGAGGGAATTGAGAATATTTTCAAGGAAGGGCTTATGATGAGGGACACAGTGTTGTAGCTGGATAAACAGTAGGGATATGAGGAGGTGAAAGACAATGGATAAAAGGTGACAATATTGGATTTGAGGTCCTAATGAAGTTAAAGAATGTTGGAGACTGGGCGTGGTGGCTCATACCAATAATCCCAGCACTTTGGGAGGCCAAGGCAGGATTGGATGGAGGCCAAGGCAAGATGGATTGGATGGAGGCCAAGGAGGATCCACTTGAAATCAAGGGTTCAAGACCAGCCTGGGCAAAATAGTGAGACTCTTCACAAAACAAAATTTACAAAGCTGTGCGTGGTGGCGCATGCTTATAGTCCCAGCTACTCGGGAGGCTGAGGTGGGAAGATTACTTGAGCCCAGTAGTTCAAGGCTGCACTGAGCTATGATCACACCATTGCACTCCAGCTTAGGCAACAGAGTAAGATCCTGTCTCTTAAAAAAAAAAAATGTTGGAGCAAAAGTTCTAGAAAGAGTGAATTAGAACAATAGGAGGTATAGTGTGAGAATGGGATGGTCAGATGTGAAATTAGATAAGAGAGGATCATGATTCCCAGCAATAAAAAGGCATAGAGAGTGAGTGGTTGTAGATAGGGTAGAAAGAGGTCAAGGAACTGGGAGTTCAAATAATCATCCAAGGCTGGGTGTGGTGGCTCACACCTGTAATCCCAGCACTTTGGGAGGCCACGTTGGGCCAATCACCTGAGGTTAGGAGTTTGAGACCAGCCTGACCAACATGGTTAAACCCTGTCTCTACTAAAAATACAAAAATTAGCCAGGTGTGGTGGCAGGTTGCCTGTGATCCCAGCCACTCTGGAGGCTGAGGCAGGAGAATTGCTTGAGGAAGAAGTTGCAGTGAGCCAAGATCATGCCATTGCACTCCAGCCTGGGCAACAAGAGTGAAACTCCATCTCAAACAAACAAACGATCATCCATGTGGGTGTGATGAATTTTGAAATCACCAAGAATTAAATCAGGAGCAAATTGGGAGAGAATCCAGGAGCGAAGTTTTCAAGAGATGATGACAAATAATCTAGAAGTCTTGAAATGACCATCACGAGCAGTGATAGTATGGTAATATGTTATTCAAACAGATTTTTAGAGTAGGGGAAGGAAAATACTCTGCAATGAAGAGTAAAGAAAATTATTCCCCTTTCAGGTCAAGTCATGTACAGTTCATAGGAGTAAAGTCAGCATCTGTTCTTGAGGGTAACAGCTAGTGGGGCAAAGGTAATGGGCAGAGAGGAAGGTGAAAAGATGTTGCTGGTAAGTCCCTTTGAGTGATAGTGGGAATGGTTTGGGGCAACTGGTGGAGAATGGAAGAGAGAATTTCAGTCAGACCTGTATGAGGATCGGACCATGGGGGTAAAGACCATGAGAATACTGGACTCCTAGGAATGACTGAATTTTTTTAAAAAAAGAGAGATAAAGGTCATAATAAGATTTGTTCTGGTGTCTCAGAACTTGGAGAATGAATGTGAGGCTACGCATGTCGGGAAAGAATAGTGTGTGCTCACCAGGTATGTGCAGGGGTGCAGGGTTCTGATCTCTTCATTCCTCTATGGATAATGTGGAAGCTGGCAGGGGTGTGAGAGCATGGCAGGGAGTCTCACATGAAGCACCCAGATCTCTAAGATTGTCTTGACTCTCTTTTCCAAACAGTGAACTACTCCTTAATGAACCGGTGAACCAGGCCCTTTGTGCCTATCATTCTTCAGTTCTGGTGCTTCGTGTACCAAGTCTTTTTTGGAGAGAGGCTCACAACAAATGCTCTTCAAGTTAGTTTTCCTTCTGCCATAAAATAAGAATGAACACATCATAATACTGTCTTTCAAGGATGTATATTTAATACATGCAGTCCACAAGAACACACTTTCTTCCACCAACCTAAGCGTCACATGTTCATAGATTACTCTTATCATTCTTTATTTAGTTCAGATTGTATTTTTCTATAGGGTAGCTATGAAAAATAACAATAATAAATACTTGAATTATTAAGTGCATGAGTACTTTTGTACTCTTCAACCTATGTGATCATTTTTAAGTCAAATTAAGTAAACCCTAAATCTTAAAAACATCATAAATATGCATGTTGTAGACATGCAAATAGGCAAACCATGAAAATGATATCCTAATAACTGTGTTACTTTCTTTTCCAACACGGCTAAAGAGCTTGGATTGGGTCCATGGAGGAACACTGTCTTCCTCTCTCTCGACTCTTTATCATTCTTTTTATAGCTCCCTGTGGAAGTTTATACTCTTAAACAGTAAAACCATGGTGCACAAAATATGTGTGAGCACTTTCACTGATATTAGTTAAGCAACACTCTGTCCTGGTCTATCATGTTCCCAGGATTAGGAACCATGGTCTCACCTCTACCTTTGAATAACCAGCACATCTCTTGCTTGTTATCACATATGCATTGAACCCATTGGTGGTGTACTGACTAGATGCTGAGGAAGTCGTGGGGATCCAAAATAGAATTAAATCCCTGTTGACATCTAGGTTGCAGTTTAGTGAGAAAGGCAGATACTAATGACTGGATAATCACAAACTGAAAAAGGTCCACCATAGGAAAAACAGGGTTTTTTTTTAATGATATATAACCAGGGAAACACACCCAGATTAGGTGTGAGTTTCTTTGTGTGTATGTATATTAGAAGAGGACAAAGAAAACTTCCTTGAAGGAGTGAGGCCTGCATCAGCTCAATTTAAAGGATAAACTTAGATAAGAGTAGGGTGAAGTTTTCTAGCCACAAGACACAGCATGTGCAAAAGGCCTGTAGCAAGTAGTGAGTGCATGGCACATTTGTAAAGTTTAAAGGAGGCCAGTTTGGCTAGAATAAGGAAAGGAAAATGATTTGGAGGCATCCTGAACTGTGTCACTATACATAAAACAATGGTATCCCTGTGATCTCACAACTTCATGTAGGAATTGTTTGCTTCTCTTCTGTGGCAGTTCTTGACATAGTAAATCCCAATTCTCTCAAAGATTTTGCAGGAACAATAAAGGTTATAGAAATGCTACATCTTTTGCATTCATAGAATACTATGCACATCACAAGCTCTAGCTCTTCTTCTCATATCCAACTGGAATATCACGTTTTACCCAATCTCAGCTCTGTAGCTTTTCATGTGTCTTTATACCTGATAACCCTAAGCAAACTGTATCACAGTATTGGCTATCTATAGTGTACTTCCATACAGAAGCTATATTATATCATCATCTAACCAGTATCTCACAGAATTACTGCCTGATAGTAAATTAAGTCGGTTTAGCACTTCTCAATAAATGTTCGTTGAACTAAATTGTCTTAAATGTTTCAGTTCTTCAGATAAAGGCATCATATAGAACATCTTGTTAGTACGTGTGCATGGATACTATCTCATGCATGTATTTACTGAAGTAAAAGAAATAAACATGTTGTAACTGTACTTAATCAGAGAATTTGTATAAAAATATATTTTTAAAAAGCAAAACAACTTACTAATATTATCTTTATTTATTTTTATTTTTATGTTTTTGAGATGGAGTCTCGCTCTGTCTCCCAGGCTGGGGTGCAATGGCACCATCTCGGCTCACTGCAAGCTCTGCCTCCCGGGTTCCCGCCATTCTCCTGCCTCAGCCTCCCGAGTAGCTGGGACTACAGGTGCCCGCCACCACGCCCGGCTAATTTTTTGAGACAGGGTTTCACCATGTTAGCCAGGATGGTCTCGATCTCCTGACCTCGTGATGCACCTATCTCGGCCTCCCAAAGTGCTGGCATTACAGGCGCGAGTCACCTTGTCCGGCCACTAATATTATCTTTAACCTACGTGTTACACATTATAGTAAAGCAGTTACTGTGATACCTTCAGAGCTGTGCTTTCAGGATAGAATATGTTTTATTTCCCAGAATTTATCATTTGTTAGGAATATTTTAGCTTGCTTCATTTTTGAGAACTATAATAAGAATAATTTTTTAAAAAGGCTTAATGTTGTAGAATTATCACTAGCTTTTTCTTTGTTCATCCCAGTTATGATTTTAATGTCCAGGTATGCACAGGAGAATGGCAGTTCCTTCTACTGAGTTGGATAAATGCCTAAGTAACAATGTTTCTTTTGTTTTGAGACAGGATCTTGTTCTGTTGCCCAGGCTGGAGTGTGGTGTTTCAATCTTGGCTCACTGCAACCTCTGCCTCTGGGGTTCAAGCAATTCTCATGTCTCAGCCTCCTGAGTAGCTGGGATTACAGGTGGGCACCACCACATCCAGCTAATTTTTTTTTTTTTTTTTTTTTTGGAGAGACAGCGTTTTTCACCATGTTGCCAAGGCTGGTCTCAAACTCCTGCCCTCAATTAATCCTCCTGCCTCAGCCTCCCAAAGTGCTGGGATTACAGGCGTGAACCACCACTCCTGGCCAACAATGCTTATTTCAAAAAGAAACTTTTGAAGTGTAAGGAATGTGTACTGAAAACATCCTTTCTCCCCTTTGGAGTGTCTGGGTAAATGAGTGGTCTGTGGCTTATTCGAGGAAAGTCTTAGAACCCCATTACAAAACAAAGCTAAGGAGTATCTAGTGTGTCAAATAAAGACTGTTTGACCCAATTGTTAGGACTTTTACAGCTCCTTTTGAAACAATGCTGAGTCATGGTGGAATGGTAGGATTCCCAGTGTCTTTATGTAAGGGGTATTTGAATAAAATATGCCAATGGTAAGTGCCATTACTTAATGATAACTGTCTAAATTTGATTGTTCCAATTGAAAGGTTAAATATTTTCTGGTGGGCATTCCCTGTTGCATAAAATACCACAGCAACAGCAAATGCTCATTTGAAATATGTTTGTTTTACCAGCATGCAGTTACTAGTTACAAATTTTTGCTTATAAGAAAAGCTATAAATACATGTGACAATAATCTGTATTTTCTTAGTAGATATGTGCAAAAGAAATTTAACTATGGGAGAGTTTTTGTTCTCTTGAGTTTTTTTGTTCTGTTGTTATTATATATATATATATATATATATTTTTTTTTTTTTTTGGTGAATTTTGATCAGTGGGGACAGGGAATCCTTTCCCAAATCTCTGTTCCTCTGCAATAAACATTCAAGTGTAAGTGAAAAACAGTTGCCTCTGTTTCTCTGTGTTAAGGCTGATGCAATTTTTAAGTGGACTGGAGGAAACCATGCTCATTACAGGTGCCAAATACCACCTGAAGACATTCTCAATTCGTCCTGCCATTCCTGGAATAGAACCAAAAGTGCTATGAAACAACTACTGGTGCCGGGCGTAGTGGCTCAAGCCTGTAATCCCAGCACTTTGGGAGGCCGAGACGGGCGGATCACAAGGTCAGGAGATCAAGACCATCCTGGCTAACACGGTGAAACCCCGTCTCTACTAAAAAAATACAAAAAACTAGCCGGGCGAGGTGGCGGGAGCCTGTAGTCCCAGCTACTCGGGAGGCTGAGGCAGGAGAATGGCGTGAACCCGGGAGGCGGAGCTTGCAGTGAGCTGAGATCCGGCCACTGCACTCCAGCCTGGGCGACAAGAGCGAGACTCCGTCTCAAAAAAAAAAAAAAAAAAAAAGAAACAACTACTGGTTTACTTAATGATGTTAATTCAACACATTTTGTTATTTTCCTCTGAAATATATGGGTGCTTAAATGAACTCAAAGGGTCTGTAACACAAGGGGGGAAAAGCTTCAAATAGCAATTAGATATTTTTTTTTTCTTATTTCAGCATATAAACACAAGGAACTATAATGGTTTTAATAATTAAGGATGCAGACTAATGCACACATTTTGCAACACTAATAAAAACTTCTTGTTATCATCTTTATTTTTAAGAATGAAGAAGACATTTCTTTAATGCACTTCACTGCTCCCCTTGCTGACTCTGTTCAGGCTCAGAATTTGATAATAACATTTCCAAATTGTAAAAATAAAAAATAGCATTAAAAATGTAGTTAACTCCAAATTTCCAAGTCAGTTAACCCGAAGGTTAAGTGCTGCGGTACTTGACCTTAGAGAGAGTTTGGTCCTCTTTTGTAAGACCTGAGTGTAAAGAATAAAGACCGCATTTTCCTTCCTCTCTTTTTTAAAGAAGCCACATGTAATGTTCTCTGAGTTAAGTTTTACCATTCATAATGAATGCAGTCTCGCCATTCAAATGCGACCATAAGTACACAGAAGATAAGAATTTAATTAAATGTAGATTAAAACCAAACAGGAAAACACACTAGCTGATAATTTTATCCCATCCTCTGGCCATATTTTTTATACTTCCTTCTTGTTCTTCTTTGGGCTATAGCTTATCAACATGCCGATAGTACCATAACTCATTACATCTGATGGTGCAGCGGAAATGTGCAGGCTCTGTGCTTGGATTTTCAAGGCACTTAAAATGCAAAGCATGTAAATGTCTCTGTTAAATATACCAGTGTGGTAACACTGGTGAAAAGGAAGTGATTCAGAAGAAATCCTTAAACCTCTCACGTGATACATTAGTATTGCATAGTGGCAAATGACATTTTCAAAGTGGAACCAATTCATGCATTCACACATGTGTGGTATGGCTTAATATTTTGTGGTTGAACTGTTTTAGCAGTTGGCAAGTTGCAGTGACAACTTGCTTAGTTTACTTCAATGTATGTAGAGTTTGGTATATTGGCATTTGTATCTTTTTGTAGGAGAACAATTTTTTTTCATTGTTGACCATAATGTCTTTTTTTTTTTTTTTTTTTTTTTTTGAGACGGAGTCTCGCTGTGTCGCCCAGGCTGGAGTGCAGTGGCGCGATCTCGGCTCACTGCAAGCTCCGCCTCCCGGGTTCACGCCATTCTCCCGCCTCAGCCTCCGAGTAGCTGATAATGTCTTAACAGAATATCTTTGTGCTTGAACAATGCTTTCATTGACTTTATATAAAATTATGTATTATCGTTCAACATGAATCTATTGGGATTATGAAGTAGAGGTCACACGCACCTATGATAAAAGTTGGAAAGGATAAAAGGCTTTAGTTATTAAGACAGTTTGTATACGTTATTTGTGCTTAATCAGTTTATCTACTTTTTTGCCAATAATTATTTATCATCATTGTAGAATAGGCAAAAAACAGTTTAAAACAATCCAATTACTGTACTCTAGACCAAGCACAGTAATTTTAAATCTGAAAGAGAATATATATTGAGGCTGTTAATTAAATATTAGACTAAGGTTTAGAATGTAAATGCATTCTTCAATGTGCAATCTTGATTTCTTAGGCATTAGTAAACCAGAAATGAAGCATGTATACATTTTCATTCTCTGTGCCTAAAATTCAGTGCCATAAGAAATATAGCATGCTGAGTTGTTTTGCTTTCACCAGCAGACAAAATATTGAGGGTCGTTTGAAAGCTAAATTGGTGATTTGTTTTTTGTTTTGTCTTTGCGATAGTTTATGTGGCTCACCTCAATGAACAGGGTTTTCCAATTAGAATATCTCTGAAAAAATGATTTGGATTTTTCCTCCTTAATGTAGTTTGAGGTTCTTGCTGGTTTGAAGTACTAAACTGATAGCACCACTTTCTCTACATTTGTTGTCACATGATCACTTTGCACTCAAATGGATAGAATATGACGCATTGACAAAGCTGCAGATTTTGCCTTTAGGAAAAAAATAAAAAGAATTGACTAAATTTTTAAAGATTTCAAAGATTTCATCATCTAAGAAAACAATGTTTAATGGGGCGAACCTACATTTTCCTACCATTAAATCACTAGGGTAATTGAAAGTCACAATATAGACATGAACTGAAGTGCCATTACTAGCTACACTGGCTCTGTCTGTACTGCTGGAGACATTCCTGAGGCATCAACAACATTCTCTATTAACTCATTTTCCTTTAGTTCTCTTTTCCAGTATAAATTATTTTCCATGGGTGATATTAATAATGAAGGAGCAAAATAAAATTATGGAAGTAAAACTGAAGTGCAAAATGGAGAAACATACTTGGGATTTTAAAAGAATGTATGAAGATGCTTTCATCACTAAAACATTCCAAATATAAACACGTAAAAAGAAAAGTAGTCCACATCTATCTGGGTAATGTACAGTAGGTAAAATTACTAGTCTCTAAGGCATTCTAAGAGAATGATAGATTTTAAAAAAGACTCCTTTGCATGCCATGAGAGCAGAGAAAGATTTCTTTAAATAGTAAGTCTAATAAATAGTTTCCCTTTATCAAACATATTTGGGGGCAAAAGGACAAAATTGTTTCTATGAAACCTGCATTACTTCCTCCCCAGGCTCCAAACTCCCTTTGATTCTTTTGCTTTGAGAAGCTGTAGCCCCTTGCCTACTTTGCAGAACACTTTCATGGTATACTCTGGTCGTGTTCGGCATTTTCTCCCCTCTAGGACTGGGAAATCCTATGAGAGCTGTCCTCTCCCTACAACTTGCCAAATGACTGTTAGTTCATAACAAACAAATGCTGGGGTTTTGTTTTGTTTTGTTTTTTTAATGGAAGAGAGTAAGATTAAAAAAAGGAGAGATCAAAGAAGAGAAGGAGAATGTAGGAAAGGAAGCAAGTAAGAAAGAAAGGAAGGGTGGAAGGGAAAAGGAGGATAAGAAAGAGGAAAGAAGGAAGAGAGTGGAGGAAGGGAGGCAGAAAGGAATTTAGCTATCCAGGAATATGCTATTCTGTTGTCTCTAGTACTTTGTCAGGCTGGTAATACTGCTAGTTACAGAAGAGTTGGGAATTTGATTATAATGAATATTTTAGGGAGATAAGTATGGAGGTATGAGTACGCAAGATTTCTCCTGGGCCACGGCAGTGAATGTCAATGACAGCAAAGAAAGAACAAAAAATTTGTATTTGCTAATCCTTGGTCAAGGGCAAAACCGATAAAAATGAGATTAATATTTATTGAATACCTACTATGCGATGAGACTTTATGTGTTATTTTATTGAAATCTTCAAAAACTCCTGCAGACTGAATTACCTACATTTTACAGATTCAGAAACCAAATCTCAGGGAGTTTAAGTAACTTCCCTATCCTCAAAGAACTCATAGATTCCAGAATGGTTGCAAATAGTTATCTGTCTTTGTATAATATCTATACTTTATAGTTGTTTCTGCAACAAGCCCTGCTGCCTCCAAGGGTGTGGTCTTAGTTAATTGTATGTGTATTTTATCTGTGATAAAATTTAAGAAGTTAATTATTTCTTTAAAAATCCTTTACAAACTATTACTAAAGTGTTTTTAAAACATTTTATAATTAGTAGGTGAAATTGGGTTCTACATTTTAAAATTAATGTCATTCAAGGAAAATGAAATTAGATTAGTATACTATCTTTCAGGAAATTTTTAAATGTGTATATCTAAGTTGTGTGTTAGGAAATTATTTCTGTCTCTCACAGTTTTCGTTGGGCTACTTGAGAGATCAGGTATTTTACTCCATGTACTCTGTATGTCTGTTTTGACAATGAAATTTTGGTTACTACACTTTCAACGTTTTCTTAAGTCTGAAATGAGCAAGAGTAATACTCACAGTTTTCTTGACTCAGAGGAAAAACACTGGCAGAGCACAACCAATTTTGCCAAGAGGAAAATTGGTGAAATCTATCTTAGGAGCAACGATGACATTTTAAATGTAAATGTAAGAAATCCAGTTTGGCGGAAATATACAAAAAGGATTTTCATAAAGACAAGCTTACCCTGGAACAAAGCTAAAGAGAGCTTTGGTCACCCAGGATATGTTAACACTACCCTTTGTCTGAGGGAGACTGTATTCTCATCAAGACCTGTAATAAATGAATTATAAGTGAATACAAGGTAGATTTTCCAATCAGATTTGTTAATTTCTCCAAAATATTCTCTGTGTTAGCCAGATGTAAATAGTAGGGAAATGTAAAGAGGAAAAATATTTTCCTACTGCTAATCATACCGTGCAGACTACTTTAAACATTTGTACTAATGCTCAAAAATACAAACCTGATTTATTTCTACCTTTACACACTGTATTTTGGTTATGTAAGAAATTCAGAATGGATTGCAAGAGACTTCGTGGCCAGGAAAAAAAAATGTGCCTCAAATAATTACATAAAAATAATAACTGATACTGGAAGCTAAACTATGATTAAAATATTTGGATTGATGGGTAGTGATAGTTAGCTCCACAGCAGTGGCAAACTTGAAGTCAGATTGTAACGAATGTTTGTTACAGCATTAAACAATAACACATCCTTCCCGGGAAACTAAAATGACAGGTGTAGCCATTGATGCTTTAAGCATATACTCTGACCTCACGACTCACAATCTGCTACAGCCTGTGGAACACATACTGTGGAGTCAGAATTATGCTTAGGGAAAGAAGGGCTAGAAAATGTAGTGTAGGAACTTCATCTTATTTACTGCAAAATATGTTTTTCAATGTCTTATTGAGATAACGTTTTAAAAATAAAATGAAAATGAACATCTCCCTGACTGCTTACTTCCCTTTCTCATTTTCTTAAGCACAGAAGGAGTTTATGAGTGATGGAGGCTATGTTTATGTAGCTTTTAAAATGGACGATGCTGTGGTATTTGACCTTAGGTAGATTGTTAAAAAAAAAAAAAAAAAAAAAAAAAAAAGTTCTTCAACTGAGTGTCTCTTAGTTGTATTTTGAAGCTGGATTCTTGCTGCATTTGTTATTTAAATGGTTTGCCTTAATGATCAGTGCTCATAGGTTTCAGAATTATGCAAAAGATGAAAATAAAACTAGCATTAGTCGAATCCATATTTCTGAAATACATTCGTTATTGCATTGTGTCGTTCTCTACAGATCATTACTTTGTGCGTGGCTTTGCTCATATTTCCAATTTTGTCTAATTCTCAGTCACAATTTTTACATTATAACCCACTGAAGATTTTATTTTTTTCATTTCAGTAGCCATTATTTGAATCATAAAAAAATGCATTACTGTATTCATAATGTACTGCTCATGTGACAGTTTTTGAACTTTAATATTCTTTTCTGTAATGTGCTGGCTTAGCAGCCTATAAAAGAGACATATTGTTTGTAATGTTTCTTACCCACAACAAATGATGTGATTCTAGGGTTTATGAAATGGCAGTAGTTTTCTAAATTTGTGATTCTTCTGTGTTCCGTCGTCAAGAACAGTTGTACATCTGCTCAGAACAGACTTTCCGAGACTATGAACTTTAATTGAGGAAAAATAATGAGGGTTCAGGGACTACTGATATGGAGTCAGTTGCAAAGCAGGTGCCCTGCTGCCAGATCAATGGATTATTTACTCCTTTGTCATAAACAGGAAACAGTTGGTTCTTTGTGGCAACAGCACGCATATTTTAAAGCCCGTGGACATTTTCTCCTTCTTTGTCAACGTAGAACACTTAAAATAGTATTTCGTTCATAATTTAGCATAATCGTATAGAATAAACAAACAACACTTGATCTGTTTTTAAAATTAACCACCTTATTTGAAAATGAACTTAAGGAGTGATTTCGGAAATTACGCATCATTTGTGCTTCCAACCTTAACCTCTTCAATTCATACGGTTACAGTCATAACCCTTTATATAATTGTCGAAATATTTTTCTGCCTCTGTAGATACTTGAAGTAGAAAACCTTTTTTTCCCCTAAGTACATAGGGAAATCTAAAATATAAATTATTGATCATTTAGAATTTCATTAGGACACTGGAACAGTTTGTACAAGTTTTTCAAGCCACTTGAGTAGAATTTTCTTATAATATAATTGGAGAAAGGGCCAGGAGCAAAGCTCAGAATCCCTTTCTCACTGCATAAAACAAGCACATCAGGCTTTCAGTCGGCATCTGATTTCTGAATGTGTTGGAACTATCTCTGACACACCTGAGCAGGATCAACGTGAGAGGCCAGGGTCACCCAAAGGGGGCGTGCTCCTCTCTCAGCACCTCTCATTAGCAAACCAAACAAAGGGGCAGGAGGATGCCTGGAATTAGCTGCAATTTCCACCATGACAAGTGACTTTTTTGTTACATAATGATATGCTGGGAATTTATATCCTAGGTTCCAGAGATCAGTAGCTTAAATTCTAATGATGGATTTTGTGGCATGAAAGTCTGACTTTTAACACTTGGAGGTTGGAGACATATAAACCACACCATAAACCTTATACACAGAGCCCACCTATGGACAGCCCCTCTGAGGCCTCAGACAGTTCACACGCCTCACCTTTCAACCAGAAATGTGATAATTGAAGCTGTTCTTGGGAATAGTTTTCAGTTTTACTACAAATGTCTCTTAATTCCTTTTGGAACTGGGATTACTACTAGAGCTGAATTATGTTGGAAAGAACTGCCACCAGAGAAAAACAAATTTATGTTTAAGAAAAAGAAAATTGAATTTCTAAAATGCAAACGATCGAACCTAAATCCATTAAATAATTAGTAGCTTCAAAGTACATGTAACCAAAAAAAAGTTACTTGATAATCCATTCAACTGCCTTTTAGTTTAAAAACATGTGAGTAAGAAAATAAATTTATATTTTTCTTAACTATATAGTCATTGCAATATGACATCATAATGTAACAATGCATTTCCTAACCACAAAGTGGTAACAAAAATGTCATTAAATGTGGAACTAAAAACAATACCTTAATTTCTATTCATACAAAATAATTGCTGCTAGTTAAATATGTCATTCTTTAAGTGAGGATTGAATTTTGTACTGCTGTTTCAGCAAGTGTATGCACTCAGTATAGGCCTTGTATCGTTGTTAGCATTTCTAGTGTGTTATTTAAAAACATGTTTAGATTTTTAATTCATGCTTCTTAAATATCAGGTGGAAGTATTCACGGCTTAATATTTTTCCCTGGTTCTAATTACAATAATAAATGTAGCTATCATGGTAGAGTTAAATTTCTCATAAGTACTGTAGGAATAAGGCACACATGAAATTCACTCTTTTTCCTAGTGAGATGGGTGGGGTTTGTTGGTTTAGAGTCATTAAATTTCCTTTGAGTCCAAAAGCTAGACTGAAAATTGGGGCAAATTACAGTTATACACCATGAGGAAGGTGGTCCCTTCATTTCTATTGATGAGAGGACTTAAATTAAAAGATACTTTGAAGTTGTTTAATTTAAAAGCAAATATTCAACTATAAGTCTATATACAACTAGCTTTACAAAGAATTTCTTAGGTCCACTGTCTTGAAAATATGTAGCGTCAGAAGTAGAATTACCCATTTATAAGCGTGTGCTTTATTCTAGACAGCAGGAAGTAGTAAGTCCAGGCTTCGAAGCTCTGTCATACCATGCAGAGATGAAAAGTTCGAGATGAGGTGACATCAATGGAAATTCTCTGAATAAAAGACGTCAGGAGCAAAGTCTTTGTCTAGGGCCCCTGATCTTGAGATGAATATTGTGCCTCAATTTCTTATTCAATGACCTGCCGTTCTCAATTGGATCTAATTTCTCAAAAAGAATATAAGAAATGTGAATTGTAAGAGAAAAGTAGTAGCAACCTTTTTTTCTACTGATGGAGGTAAAGCTTGTGATTTTTTTTTCCCCCTTTTTAATACAGATATGTCTGAGGGAAAACAGAGAACAAAACCAGGACATGATTTGTAAGCCCAAACATGACGGTTGCAAAATTGGCCCAAGCTGTAGAAGATTTAAGCAGCTATTGTTAGGAGGTTTTTTGTAGTGGGCGAACAAGTCTGCCATAGATATGACCTTAAATGTGTCTGCTTTCCCGCATTTTGTGACGATCTGGAGAAATTTAATGTGTGTGTGTGTATGTGTGTGTGTGTGTCTACGTGCACGTGCACGCATGCGTGTGTGTTGTAGGAATAGTTGTAGCAGCATGAAGTGCAGGGAAGGTTAACCCTGTTTTCAGGAAGTTATGTAGTTGAATGAAAATGTGGCAAAATAGGGAAAACCTTTATTGTTCTCAAAATGAAACTTGATTTTCTAGGAAATAAAAATTATATAAGAGAAGCATTGGAAAGACTTCATAATGATTTTATTGACATAGTAAAAAATGATTTTCCAACGGAAGTTTTGTGCCTGTAATAAAACCTCTGTGTCAAAAATCACCCTTATGCAAGGAGAAGAAAGCATGCTGCAAGCCTTTCAGAAATGCCATTTTCAGAATACCTTCTGATGATTATTGGTCTCTTTTTTCTGTAAAGTTCTATGGAGAATATATTTTAATTAGCTTCCACTTGATACCACTTCATGCACACTGCCCAACTCTGACCCAGTGTGTGATCATATAGAATGCATTACAAAAGAACTGGTCATTTGAGTGCTTTAATATAGCTTTGTATTAATGTCAGACATCATTTAGACAAGGCATTAAAAGTGTGATTTTAATGACTGAAGTGTGTTGGGTAGAAGAGGCTTAATCTTTATAGGGAGAACAATTTCAATTAGCTCTAAAATATTAATTTGTTGGTACAACTATATACTCTAATGTATTTGGCTGCAAAACATCTTATGAATAATACATTGCCAGAATCCACTTGTCTTATTATGTAACTAATACTGCCTTTTTAAAAAAACAAGGGTTTCTAATTTTATAACCACCATGATTCAGTTAAAATTAATAAAAAAAGAATCCTTGATCATTTTTAATGTTGAAGCTTTTTTCTATTGTGTTTCCCCGAGGTAATTTGTAAGGCTATAAATAAAGTATGCAATCTCTGGCTAGTAAGATATTGAAAAGGTTTTAAACATGATATGGCTATCTGTCTTAAAAATTTAAGGGCATTTTTATTTATTTGTTTACACGGTGAGTGTAAGATATTCTCCCTGGAAACAATTTGTCTCACTGTGCAAAGTGTAAAAATATGAGAACAAAAATAACTGCATACCTTAATCCTACTATTGTGTTTCTGGGAGCTAAAAATGCTGCTGTTGTGGCTTTTACTCTCCTTGAATATCTCCCTGTAGCCTTATCTTTCCATTGTGCTGGCTGTTTATTGCAACATCTTGGCTTTGGTTTTCATGACTGTGCATGTGGCCCTACCTTAAGGTGAGTGAGAGCCACACAGGTAAAAACCCTGTAGCCCTTTTGAAAATGTGCTGTTTTTCCCTGCAGCTAACCAGAAATCTGTGATTGCTCCCACAGACTTGTCAGGGGTTGCCTATACCAGGCGAAATGTAGGTGTCTCTAAATTGCTTGTACATTACACACCAACATGGAGCACTTGTCTGCTGGCTTGGATAGCTTTAATGCTCCTGTTCCACAGTACCAACGCAGCTGGATGAAAAGCGAGAAAGCTCTGGTGGGCAGTCAAAGCTTTCAAGCATCCTGACAAATGCCCCTAAACAGACTATAATAAAGTAGGAACAATGGCTTTCATGGAGGTAGGCCTAAAAAGCATTCATTATTTTCTATAACTCTCCTAGTTACTTTCATTATCATCAGTGACATTGGTCACATTTAGCCTGATTAATTCTGAAATATGTGAAAACTAGATTCATTTCAGTATAACTCTTGCACAATGTAAGACCGGAGAGGGGAAAATGCTGAGTTTGGTAGCAAAGCAGAACCACTCAAATGCAGTTTTTAAACTAGGTAGAGGCTTTTGTAGTAGATTTCATGCAGCAGTTGGCATTGGCAGTATTGCAAAAAGAGATGTATTCTGTTGTGCTCTGTTTGATCAAGTGCTAAACCCGTGTGATCAATAGAGAGACAGATGTCGGGTGCAGATGGCGATGCCGTGATACCTGGGGCAGCGCGGGCCTGCCAGAATGACAGAATGGGAACAGGGAAGAGCAGCAATGCAACAGAATGTGACAAATGAAATTAGGGTTTATACTAGTCGATAATTTACAGCTAATACAAAGTGACAGAATTTTTCAGTACCCAGTATATTTTACTTCCAGTAATGCTATAGCCAATAAAGGCATATTTCATGCAACATAATAAAATGAAAGCTGTGGGGAAATATAGTCCAACCATTTTTTATTATGTTACAACTTTTAAAATTGATCCCTGAGAGAATACTAATAGCATGCAAGTCTTGTTAGAGTGACATCTAAAGGCATTTTATCTCCAAATTTATAGCAGCCCAATCACTTACTCTCATTGCATATTAGACTCGCAAGTTGAAGACAGATAACTCTGTAATGACCAAAATGCATATGCTTTGCTTTAAAAGATATATTTTTAAAGACTCAGTCAGTCTGTGTGTAAAATTATAAAAACAATTATTAATTTCAACTTATTAAAAAACATTTTAATTTCCTATATTAATGGGAATGTTTAAGCAGTCACCTGTGTAATTAAAAATGAAAATCTAAGCACATAATAAAAATTTGCTTCCACATCCAGGACAAAACGCATAGTTATTATATTTGGAATACATTTGATGACTCCATAATTCAAAGTAAATTTGTAAACACCTTGAAGTGACTATCTTACCAATCATGGTTAATGAATCTATTGAATTTTTTTAAGACTTAGTGAAATTTTCCATATTCTTGAACATATACTTACACACCCACCAACAACCTGGGAATGGTATCGTGTGGATGAGCAGGGCCATCCCTAAGCAAAACTGTGTAGTGGGTTCTTTTTATTCTACTTTCACTTCCTTTGATTCTCCTCCTTGTTCTGGGCTTCTGGTGTTGTGAAATTATGTCATGTGTATAGAAAATAACTTCATAGAACTGTTAATTAGCCTGGGACCTCTCTCAGTGCCCACTTTTGTCATTGTTCAAATAGTCACCAAGCAACTGAATCCTAGAATGTCTCCCAAAGCTTTTAGAACCATATCCACATGAAACTCCAAAGATGAATCCTTACAATCAGGAATCACCTCATGGAAGGCATATTGGAGAGTAAAGGAATCTCCTTACATTTGTACAGGCAGAGTAATAGGGAGCAGGACCCACAACCTGTGACAATGACAACCTGTGACAATGACAACTGCATATTATATAATATAAATAGGAGACAATTCTTATTTTCAAGAAACTTTCCTGGGTACCTGCTTTGTGAACACCAAAGAAGACCCAAGGTATATGCTTCACTGGAAATAATCACCACTGTCATTCACTGGCTCTGGTGGGAGCATTCACAAATTATGGGATCAGTGAAGGAGGACAAGATCATGATGCTCATTGCAGTTCTGAAAATTTGGAGAATCTTGCCTATCCAAGAGAATGCTTGACAGTTGAAAATCTCTCCCTCTCTTTATTCCACACACAATAGTAGGTATTTTTATACAATAGCTTGGCTAAGTTATACCTATCATCTGTAGTTGTGCCATATCTCAAGTTAATCCAAATTTAAATAGAAAAGCCTTCTATACATGAACCCAAGGCTCTACAATGATTATTTATAATTATTAGAAGTAATATAGCAATAACGTTCTGGATACTTCAATGGACTGTATGCTTTTGGGCTTTTTATTTCAGTCATTTGATTTTTTTAACAGAAAACTATTGCTTCATTTTTAGGAGACTTCCTGTGAAATTTTAGTAATCTCTTGATCAAAAACCTTAAATAGGTCTTTAATAAGGAGTCCAGCTTCCACGTGCATTCCTGAGTTATTCCAATCCACCAAATATAAGAGTGTTATAGAAAGCTAGGGCATTGTTAACTCTGAAGGCTCATACGGAAATCATGCCTCCAGTAGTTGGCATGTTATGATATGAATGGATTATTCATTTAGGAAGACATCCACAGCAGGACCCAGAGTCATTATAGGAAACTCATGCCTGACAGTAAAGTGCTTCCTGGCCTGTGTTAACAAGCATCTATTTAGATCATGACCCTCCCTTCCAAAGACATTTTTAATATGCCATTTGATAGGGGCTAGTTGGAGTTTAGGTAGGTGGAGTTATAAAGTATTTACTGAATCCTTACCTTTATGTAACTCCATTTCACATATAACAATGAGTAAGCTTAGGCTCCTGGAATACCATTTTATTTGCAGGCTCTGAAACCTCACCTGGACTTGTCTAATTGTGGCAGTATCTGTGGCATGACATTATTACTTTATCGTATTTGCCAACTTCAGACTTGGAATCAGTTGAAAGAAACGAATGTACTAGCTTTTTAATTTTAAAGATGAAGAAAATAGGGCCGAGAGAAATTAAATGGATTTTCCACATTTACAGTATTGCATGCCGTATGCTGGAAAAGAATCGTGTTTTCTTGACTTTGCCATTATGGCCAAAGGTAAACAGAATACTAGCAAACTTGGGTTCCTTTATTAGGGCAAGATGCCTTTCCACAATATCCGCTTCACAGACATTCTTCCTGAGCCAGCTCAAATCCCATCTCTTTTTCTAAGGCTCCCAATTATTTCTGGCATAATGATTTTTCTACTCCTGTAAAACTCTTACAGCAAGTGATGTCATGTGATTCAGCTTGATGCATGGACTGTCTCTTGATACTCGTGTGTGTGTGTGCATGCACATGTGTGTATTCATTATTCAAATGGATAATAACTTGCTAGGGTTAAGGAACTTGACTTTATTATTATCTTGAACTGTAATCTAGTAGGCATGGTGAAATGATGGATGCATTTATGCGTGAATGAATTCAGCCATGAATTCTTTGCATTCACCATGACCCTCTCTACCTTTATATCTTGCTTATTGGTGCATGCAAAGAGGAGGCCTCCTTAATGTTCCTGACCATTGCCAGGGATGATATCCCTACATTTAACACATATCTACATGTGCTGGCCATTCTGATATTTAAAGGCTATGCTAGTGAACAAAACAGACAGAAATTACTTTTCCACAGCTCTAGAAGGTAAGACACTACATTAGGTTAATTCAAAGGTCAGCCAACGAGTGGATATTATCCTGAGAGAGTTCAGGGACTTATCCAAAGAGAGAGTGTTGAACAATGGAATTTGGCCTATGGTAATTGCTCAGGGAAGACTTCCTGATGGATATGAATAACTCGCAGTGTGGGGAGAGTATTGGCCAGACAGAGGGAACAGCAAGGGTTAAGGCCCTGGACCAGAAAGAGCTTTACCAATGTGCCTGGAGCACAATGAAAGAGGAAAAAATCACATGTAGGGGAAAGTGACTAATGAGTTAGGTAGGGGGTTATATCTTTGAGAGCCTTAGCCAGGTAGGTCACACGCAATATACATATTTAAAAGAAATTTAAAAGAATGCAAAGCTGCATGGTGTTTCAGTAGTGCTAAGTCTTCCCTTAACCATCTCTGCACTTAAAACATTTTCAGCTATTATGAACATATCCAAAACCTAACTTTTGTAAATTTTGTGGTATTTAATTAACAGTGATTTATGTGTAAAATCAAAGCAAACATAAACTTAAATGTACTTCCTGTCTAAAGACTGGGTTCAAAAAAATTATGCAGGAAATAATATGAGGGAGATTATAGTGTTTGGACCAAGGCAAGGATGTATGGATTTATTTCATGGCATAGTTTTGACATTTGTCCTTTTTTTTTAAGCAAGCAACTGGGACACCTTTACGGATAGAATTATAAGAAGATATATTTGAAAAAGGAATAAACCCAGTTTTGAAAGGTTGTAGCCTACTTCAGATGACATTTTCAAATAGGTGATAGACTTCAGCTAAAACAAAAACAAGTAATGGGGTATATTATTTATGTCTGAATCACACTATCTGATGAATGGTTGAAGTAATACTGTGGAGCCCCTTTTCTGTGCTAAATGTTTTGTATGCACAGATTGTATATTTATTGTATATTATATACAATCCTTGGAACAACCATAGGAAGTAGGAGATATTATGTCATCTTACAGAGAAATCAACGGAGTTTCAGAGAGAATAAGCAATTGTGCAAAACCACATAGCCTAAAAAGGACCAAATTATAATAGAACACACAACAAAGGTATATCATCTTAACAAACTTAAAAATGTACTAAGCTAAATCATGTTCTGTCAGTCTTTGGGGATATATTTCTATGGGCATCATGAATATTTCCTCTGCAGAGATCCACTGGCATCTCAGTACACAGATCCAATGGAATGTAAGGCCTACTGAGGGGCCAGTGTTGCAGGACAGTAGAGGAGAAATCTACACCCTTCTTTTAAGAGCACTAAGGAAGCACTTTGAGGGAGTGCTCTATATATTCTCTCACACTCTGTGCTCCACATTTCCTTGACCTGTGTGTGTTCTATGAATACAGGTTGAGAAACTACGTGAATTAATGATGAAAAGTATCTCTTATTTGCCACCTTATGTTTTGTGCTACCTAATCTGACCGGGTGATGCTAACCCATGAATTACAATGTCAAGAATATATAAAATCAATTAGACTATTTTCTGAAAGCTTTCTTTGTCTTCTTAAATTATTTCTCTTTTTGTAAGTACATAGACTGTGTATGTAGCCATGAAGGAACTAAGGAGAATTTCATGATGTCCCAAGAATATCAGGATGGGTATTTCTACTTTTGTCCTGCTAATGTCTCTTTAGACACAAGATGATTTGATGTGCGGGCTTGTCTAAAGATATTTCTTTGAGTTCCCTTACAGACTTTCGTGTATTGCTTCCCTCCTGAAAAAATACATTTAACTCAGAAAAGTGCAGGACAATGGAAAATAGGCTGCTTTACAGATTTTAACAGTATATCATTTTGTAAAAAGTTATGGGAGTTTGTTAGAAAAACAATTGTTTCAAAAATAAAAATTTTATTATTTGTTTCGCAGCAATAGAGTAGAAACTCAATATATTAGCATAAGGACTGAAGCACATAAATACAATGAAATTGATGGATATACTATAGGAAAAGCATTTAAGAAACTTTTTGACCAATAATTTAAGTTGCGGATTCTTTTTGTACTGCTCCTTCTCATGAAACATACATATTATATATGTTAGTTCATAGCTTTTTGAAAGTCCCTTTGAAAATCAAGGATCAGTGCTTATGATGCATTTGACCTACTCAAGAATATATGTAATGATAGTATTAGTTCCAAGATGGTGCAAGGATTTAGACTACAGTATTTGATTTTCTTCACTTTGGTAACGTTTTTAATATTCTGAGTGACAGACAGCACACTGAATTTTTTGGTGGGGAATAAAGGTTTTGGTAACACAGAGTCCATAGAGTTAACACAAATCCTCCACTCCAATAAAGACAGCCACCAAGGGTCCTGAGTACAGGAGGGTTCATAGCTCACTCCGCTATCTATCCTCTCAAACCTTCATTTTGGTGTCACCTATATCATGTTAAACTGGCATAACTCCTTGTGAGTGGGCACAATGCCAATGTAACAGATGGCTCTGAGCTGGGCGTGCCAAGAGACCAGTATGTGCATCAAGTTTAACTATTAGAAATGGAGCTTCTATTCAGGAGTGTCGTTCATATAAATATTTTTGCACATTTATGGTTTTTATTTTTAAAATTAATGCCCCAAACAATGCTATACCACACACACACACACACACACACACACCCCATTTCACAATCACTTTAAAATTTTACAATTAAACACTTAGCCAGATTTTGGATGTAAACAAATCCACACTCAATGGCACAGTACTGATAACACCTGATATAATCTTTAACCTTACCATAGTGTTTCCCGTCTAGCTACCTTGTTAAAGTTGAGTAGATCTTTATTGGTGAAACTAGTATTTGTCATGTTAACATATGTATTGAAAGCGGTTTTTGAAAATTCCTCCTCAAATTTATTTAAATAAATGAGAATTATATGTAAGAAATAGACATGTTCATAGAAAATATAGAGAAAAAATAAAAATATCGTACCAATCACAATGACTTTCTTTTTTCTTCAGTTTCCCCTGATCTATCCAGCTTTTAAAACTCAATCTGTGATGTGAGAAACAAACCAAAACAAAATCCTAATAATTTGGAACTCCGTGAAATGGCAAAATTATGTAAATCTCAAGAGTTTTGGTGTTTTGAAGCCAATAACTATTTTCTAGATTTCTAGCATACAGAATATTAGCAAGTGCATATTTATTCCAAAATTGCAGCAGACAATAGAGGTCTGAAAACCATACAGGGCCAATCTCCTTCCAGAATAACAGTCTGAAATCAATGATATAAATCACTCCCCAAAAGGAGACCAGGGCCAAGAACAGAGTAGCAAACGAAATGTGTTTTCTAGGGCCAATACCTTCTGGGACAATACCTCAAGCAGGTGATTTTTTACAATCTGCCCTAGTTAAAGCTTCCAGGAAAGAGTTCTTGCCATTCCAAGTAAATAATTATGAGAAGAGAGTAGAACTAACATTTTTGAAGTGACTATTCCGTGTTCAACCTTGTGCTATGTCCTTCATGTAAAGTGATTTTACACAACAATTATCTTCCAATACACAGGATAATCCCCATTTTCCAGATGAGGAAACTGTGTCTCAGAAGGGTTAAGTAGAGTTCCCAAGGTCACATAGTTGCTAAATATTTATAGTTCAGTTCCTTACCTAGATCTGTCTGATTTTTAAAAGGTCACTGCTTTATGTCGGGATGATTCTCTTTGGTAGCCTGGCAAATGGAGTAAGATCAGTAAGTGGGTTTGGTGATTTACTAAGGATTTGGAAGCTGTTTTTCATATCTAAAAAAAGTGGGGTCATAAACATCATGGTCCTAAGAACATGTAGAACCTACCTACCCAGCAGCCAATTAGCATAGCAGATAAGCTTTTATTAATGCAGAAAATCTGCTTTTCCCGGAAACTGAGTAGTAAACTAATTACTTTCAGGATCTGGAAATGGGAGCATACTAGAACTTGAGTAGGATATTTATTTTATTGACCATATTTTCAGCCTGTTATGTTTTTCCAGTCATTTAAAGATTAGTTGGTAAGTATCCAGGACTCTCTTTTATCCTTTAGAACTATAATCATAAAACCCAGGGAATAGATAGAAGTGCAATTAATTGCCTCGTGATACATGAACCAAACTTTAAAATTGTAGGATTTTGGTGGTAAAGCTAGATCAATGTTTAAAACTCTCTTTCTCTCTCTGTCTCTCTCTGTCTTTGACACACACACACATACATACACACACACACACACACACACACACATATTCATTTGAAAATACTCAAAGTCAAATTATTCCAAAAATTAATTTGCAGAAACAATGTTTGCTGAATACATTCAGGATTTTTATAGATAATTTTCTTCTATTTTCAGTAGAATGTTAATAGATATTTTCTATTAGCCTTATTATGACTTTTTTACTTCCGTTTTTCAATAATTCACTGAATCAATAGTTTTATTTAGTCAGTGTTTTCTTTTTAGAAAAAAAAAATCTTCCATAGATTCAAAGACTGTTGTAATCAGTTTGATTGTATTCAAGAACGTGAAAGGAGTAACTGTTTCATTCTTAGACCTTGACTCGATTGTATTTCCCTTGCAAAGTGAAATGTGTTTTTTCATGATTTTTTTTCTTTTAGTTTCATGGTTCGTTGCTATACTTGATGCGATTTCAGGGTAATTTTATACAATTTTGTAAATGACTTAAGTGATGTAATGCACTGAAATACACAGTAAGGTGTTTTAGAATCTGTCATTTTCATTTAGAAGAAAAAACACCAAGTATTCGATAAGCATTTGAAAAGAAGTCCAATTCAGAACCCCTAGTGTGCAGAGAAGTTTGATTTACCTGTCTCCACCTCTCTTCCTTTCCTTCAGGCAAACATGGGCTGTAGCTTTCAGAATTCACAATAACCTTTGATTTGAAACAGTTAGTACTAAGTCCTCTGTCTGATTTAAGAGCAAAATTCTTACAGATTTCAGGACCATGTGGTCAGTGTACAATATGTCACTTTATTTCCCCACTGAACATAGTTGATAACAGGCTTTATTTTATTTTTATTTTAACATAAACTATCCTTTAGAGGTCCTGAATCATTGAATATGAATTTTGTTTGTAAAAATCACAGTACTTGTTATTTGGGGATTCTATATTTCTTAGTAAAATCATAGTTAACTATCAATGCTTTTAAATTTTCTAAAATAGCACAAATGCTAGTTTTAATCTAGTACGTAAAATGGGTTGTTTAGAATCCATATATCTTTTCATATTTTTTCATATCATTCAAGCCACTGTGAATTTCCCCTTAATAAAGCTAATCTTCAGTTCTGCATTTAGCCACAGTATGCCAGTACAATTTACATATTGATTCACCGTAAAATTCTAACTTTTCATATTATTTCATTCCAGAGTTCCAGTCGCTTTATGTAATAGATTGTCCTTTGATCTCTGGAGACAATTGCATTTTACTTCTCTAATGAAGCTTGTATGAATATAGCCAAAGTGAATGTTGCACCAAATGGTAGAAGAAATCCGAAGGGAAGCATGCCCTTCTCTATGAAGGTTGGAAAAAGCAGCATAATTCATTTTTGAGTTATCAGGCAGCTCGTCCCCAAATCCCTATTTCATGCCATTATTTTGTTTAGCATTTTAAGGCATTTTGTAATAGTAACATATTTTCAAGGTTTTCTGACTGACTTCTAGCCATCGGTTCTATAAGTTAATATGCTCTTTATCCAGCAGATTTTACAATAGGAGAAGAAAATGGCATTGCAGGTGACCTCTTGTTTCTGATATGTTTGGCAAATATTTTTGTCCTCTCATTTGCACTTTAATAACTTGTCACTGGCATGTCTGGAAATTGTTTTTCAAGGGGCCTCATGTAGTTTACTCAACAATAAGTAAACGTTTAGCCAAAATCTGACTGGTTAAACTGAATGTGAAAGCAGTCAGTGGTTTAAAACTATACTCTGTTATGTGGTTTGAGTGTTGTATTTATCTTTACGGCCTTTACCTTCATAGTTTTATCTATTTTGAGTAAAAGAAGGGATTAAAGATAAAGTGCAGAGCATGGAGGGAGAAAGAGGAAGTCTAAGCTGTAGGTAGAAACTTGGACGATTTGGTCTATAGTCATAACCAGCAATGATTTATTAGAAGTCCTGTTGTGCGTTAACTATGAATGTCAGAAATCGAAGCTTTCTAACCTCTCACTCATCTGTGTTCCCTCTCAAAGTGTTTGCTTGTACCTGTAATTACATGTTATCTGTTTAGATAAGCTTGATTTCTCATAATCAAAAGTGATAGCTAGGATGACAATTTACTTCTAGGATGTCATCGTAAGTAGCTTGAGTTCCCTCCTGTAGGCAACGGAGAGCCACTCAAAGATCTTACGTGAGTGGGGAACAGGATCAGACTTGTGTTTCAGCCACACATTCTTGCAAAAGTACGCAGCTCTGGTTGGAAAAATACAAGGCAGGAAGTAAGGGGATTAGGCATTGGGAGGTAGACTTGATGGGGTCTGAACTTAAGGTCACTAGAGGTGAAGGAAAGGAGATTTGAAAGATATTTTGGATGTAGAATTGGCAGGACTTTAGTGATGGATTGGCTATGAAGAGTGAAGACACTGAGGAATCTCATGTGATTCCAGGATTTTGAGAAGGTAATCAGACGCATTCAGGAAAATCCATTTCTCAGACCTATAAATCTGATCAGAAGATGATTGCTCTACCTTTATAGGTTGGCGATATTGCCAGCCATCTTCTCAGACCAAATTCTGGCTCTTTGTAAAATTTGTTACTAAAATCAGCCATCCTGCTGAACGCTCAGATACCACACTAAAGGAGGTCAATGATATTGGATTTTCCTGATGGGGGTTATAGTTTTGGAAATAGTCAAGCAAATTATGAAATGATTCATGGTAAAAATGCTAGTGAAAATAATTTATATCAGATAAGCTTATTCTATCATCAGTGAGACTTGGCCTCTATTGCTACAACAGAGTAACTATTTAAGGAATTTGAATGCCAGTCGAAGATACAATCATCATGATCACAATGTATATTGTGGTTTTAAAACAGTGGAGATGGAGGGGTTGGGGTGCAGTCTGGAAGACAAACAGGTATAAAGATTTCAAACGATGTGCTTTACAAAGCATGGTTTGGTTTTACATACCATCCTGTATAGTGACTTTAAAAATTGTTAAATGAGAACTGTAGCCAGCAATGCATGCAAAATATTCATTTCATTGTTGTAAACTACAAAAATATTGCTTTTATGCAAAGAGAATGCCATTGTAGAATTTTAAAAGGCACAGAAATAAAAGGCTCAGGATTGGAGCGATTTAAACAAACTCACTAGAATATAGTAGATGATTAAAATACAATCTATAATTACATTACACTGGTATCAGGTAAGGATAAAAGCCTATAAATACACTGGGGTCAGGGTAAGCATAAAAAATGAAACAGTTATTTGAATAATCTGAGATCAAGTTGCAGTAATTAAAAACGAATGTATTATTCAAATGAAGGAATTAGGTTACAACACTCCTCGTATGAAAATATTATTGTGACAGACTGAAATAAGTTGGAAGTGATTTTGATTAAAAAATGGGTAAAGGAATGTAATAACTTTCACTGGGGAAAAATAGACAATCAGGGAATATAAAAAAAATTTTGGCTGCCAGATGAGAGACTAAGAGAGGCTAGCAGTTCAAATGCTTTTTGATATCTTAAACTTGGAACAGCTAAGCTTCTGTTGCTATTTTACTAAATGATTTAATTTCCAAAATCATTCAAGGCTTTCCATTTCTTTCCAAAATGTAGATGTTTGACAAAAATCTATTTTTTCCTGCAGAAATGTACATAGAACTGGGGCAGGAAGTGGGGGAGGCTGTTATTTATTGCTTTAGCATGTCCTCCAATGAAAGGATGAAAATAATTTTGATTGACCTTATAGCAGGCATCTCCAGTTAAATGTGCAATTGCATATGTTCACATGCTAAGAGAAAATTTACCTTAATGAGGGAACAAACACATATTCCTCTCTCTCTCTCTCTCTCTCCCCCCCCCCCTTCCCCCCCGTCTCTCTTTACTTTTGGGTGACATTAATTTATAGTGTATTTATTGATTCATGCATTTATCCTTCATTATCATTTGTAGAAGCTGCCGTTAAATTCACATGTATTATCCAAAAGATAAAATGACCTCCTAGATATAACAACATTAATAAAACTAAGTCCTGGGAAAGTAGAAGCATCTGGTAAAAGCAAAATAGATTTTCCACTGTGTTAAGCTGAGAAATGTATAAATATCTCTAGAAGCACAGAATCATCTCTTTATTAATTCAATAGAACTCCCTTGTTCCCTCTATTATAATATCTCAGTAACCTACAAGTTTTACCCTCTGAAAGAGGGATGTTATAGCCACACTGCACATGTGAATTACACTCCACCATCAAGGTTCTCTCCCAAATGGATAAAGATCCTTTATTGAAGTTTCAGTTATGAGAGTCTTCCAGGCTTGTTAGACTGCTGATTTGATTCTGTTATACTGAGCTAATTGAGAGGTTGCATAACTGAGAACTTTGGAGTGGGCAGACTTGGGTTCCATTCATACAATTTGGAATCTCTATAAATTGGAATGAGTTATCCTTTGAACTCTTTATTACAATGGATATAATAAAAATACCTACCTTGTAAAATTGTTTGGAAAAAAGTTAGATATCCACAGTTGAAGTCATAAACTACAAAGCAATGAAAAGTTACTGCCGTGTGAAAACAAATACATACATACATACATACATACATACATACGTACTTTATGACCTTTGGCACATCACCTAACCCCTTGGAGCTTGATTTTCTTCATCTCTAACAGATCCAGAAGTCCCCCATGGTTCCTATCAGGCATAAATACTTACAATCTCATGAGAAACATTGAATGGAGTAAGATAAAAATGTACCTATAGATTTGCAAGTCCTGTCTTATTTCAAAATCTTTTATTTGGAAGGTTGAAGAAAACTTTTTAGCTCAGGCTTCTTTCTGCAAAGATAGTTTGCCATCTATCAGGATGTTCATGTTTTGGGTGGATTTTCATATTTTTGTTTACTTTCTGTCCTCCAAAACACATATTCACCTACGAAGGAAACACAATCATTTATGAAACACCCATTATATTAAAATAAAAGTAGACCTCTTGCATTTCTTCTGAGCTAGACTTAGCTACTCAAGATAAAAATCAGGATCTATTATGAGTGTATTTCATCCACCATTTTCCTTTGATTGACTCTCTGATCCTTGCAGGTCCCTTCGAGACATTACTGGGACATTTCTGGGCCATGGACAACTTCCTACTATGGGATACTTCAAAGATTCTGATAAATGTTCTTCTCTAGCATAAGAATATTGTCCTTTTCACCTCTCCTAGATTTCCCACTCTTCTCTGACTTTCTATTTTGGAAAGAGGGGAGAGGGCTTGGAAGGGGGACTCAGGTTTCTCACTTTACTATCATTTTATTTATGTCAGAGCTTAGTTGGTTCTCCAAGACCACAATCCTATAATGAGCGTTGATCTTGAACTTGTATTTTTTATGCTGTATCTCCTTTGCCTGTCTTTCCTCTTATCACTGCTTATAAAACATTACTACAATTTGTCCTTTGTCTGACCCTACCTCTGTTGACATCCTTTTCAAGCCTTAATTATATCCTGTCTTGACTTTTTCAGTTCCTTCTTCAGCAATCTTCCACTCCCTAATTTCTTAGCTGTACCGAATACATCAACTAGATCATTCTGGTGGGCCCTTTATGTACAGAGGGGAAAAAATCACCATAACCACAGCAAGACATCGCCTTGTTTCACCTCCATTTCAATGGTGATTTACAGAAAGATCATTTGTTGTACTTTTCTTATGTGTGTTAAAAACATTTGAGAAAGGGTTGATTCTCTTTTTCCCTTCATAAGTCCACCTTCACTTTTTGTTTCCCTTTTTATTTGTTTATATTTTAATTTTCTCAGGCTATAGGTAGAATAGATGGCAGACTGATTTTTCACTATCCTTGATCTAGTGAGCTTAGAGCTAAAAGTGAATCATGAAAATATTGGGAAAAAAATGCAGCAGAGATTTGCAGAATTCCAACATATTGCCCTTAGCATATCCTAGGTGCCAGTGACAGTGTTCCCCTTACAAGTGCCCCGTACTAGTTCTCCTATGATGTGGAGTTGACTATGTAACACAGCGCTGTGGAAGACAGCCAGAGAGATGAGCTATGGCAATGATGCATTATTGTAATACCTAGAGTGCGGGTCTTTGAACTTACAAATGCTTTTATAAAAGAAGAAAAAGAAGAAGAAGAAGGAGAAAAGGAGAAGGAGAAGGTTTTGATCTCAAGGAAGTTAACTGAAAATAGTCATGTGAGTTTATGTTCAAACATGTATTTCTCTTCTGTTTCTAAATTTTGTTAATATGGCAACTCATGACCAAGGATTCTGCCCCCGCACCCCCCAAATTATCGTGAATAAAGTAAGATCTCACAATAAGTGTTTAAACAATATTACCCAATAATTTATAATTTCAGTTCTTTCAATTTATAACTCAACTTTAGAGGACATATTATTTTGTTACTTAGATAATACGTTAACTCTTCTGTTCTGCTGAATAATACCTTGGCTACTCTAGGCTATTAAACCACAAAGCTTCATTTAGAAATTCAAGACCAAAATGCAATAGTAAAGCATTCTAGGCATCTGTTTGCCAAAACAAACATCAAGCAATCAAAGGAGCAAATATAGCAAAACAAACAACTCACAGAGAGGAAGGTGCGGCTTAAACATAGACTTGGGCACCCAGTAAGAAAGGCATAAAGCAATGCCAATCTCCTTATCTTTCCTCTAGGGAGCTATATCTAGATGACTTTCCTCCTTCTTGCTCTGCTCACTCCTGGCCTTCCTAGGATGCAGATGCTCAGTTGTGAAGTATATTTTTGACCTGGACTCTGAGTGTTGATAAAGGAAGAGAAATATGTTGAAGTAACAGTCGTAATACTGTCCAAGTCAGTGTTTCCAGTGAACTTTTTGATAATCTTTATGACTGAGTGTAAAATTATTCTCTGTCACTCATTCATGTACCCAGATTTTTTTTTTTTTTTTTTTTGCCCAATCTATTATGCTATATTTGGAGAGAACTTCCTCTGAAGAGGATTCCCACTGTCGTCATCTTCTTTTTCCTTAACACTCATACCTAGAGGCATCTAATGATATGTAATATAAAACATGAACCTATTTTACAAAATCCTGTCACAACATCATCCAAATAACAGGAATCTGGGAAACAGTGAAAAGAATTCTCTCTTTACTCTTAAAGGTATTGATAACAGCACATTTTTTTCTATACTTGTTTGTATCTATTTCAGGATGAAGACAATATATTTTTGTTACTCCTATTGGAAACAATGGTGTGCTCTTAAGTATAGCACTGACCCTTTTGTGCAAATTAATGCATAGCAAAATTTATCATTCAAAACTGCACAATGAAGTGCAACAGAAGGCCATACAAGTCTTAGAAAAATTAGCTGGCTCTGGTTTTACTGTCACACGAGCAAAAATTTGAGATTTTGCCGTTCATTCCCCTAAGATCACCCACTCATCTGCAACAGCCTTGGCAGAAAGCCACCCCGCCTTCCATGCTGCCCTTCCTAACTGGACTGTGAAGGGCCAACCTTGAAAGACAGATTTTCAAAGCACAGGGCAGAGTGAGGACGCCCTTCTTCTGTTTATGGAGTTACAATGACTTGGAGCCCCGTTTCTTCCTTTGAAATTAGATGATGTGCTATTCTGTTAACTGAGCACTTGTTTTTAATTTCCTTTGTTTTACTAATGCTAATATAATTTGTGAGAGATGCTAATGTTCTTAAATGGGAATAAGATTATGGAGTAACTATATTGTGCATCTTCTACAAATACATGCTTTAAGTGGTCCTCACAGATGATGGTGGAATACTACATGATGTTTATTACACACAAGCCCATGGAGGTTTTCAAGATCACTTTCCATTTGCTTTCATGGGACTTTGCCTAGAAATTCACCAACTGAAACCTTAAAGGTTAAGACCACTGTTAAGCAGCCATATAATTGGGACTGTGGTCCGGAACTTCCACTTAAGAATGGCAAGGGTTGAGGGTTAAGAATGTAGTGTGATGATGACTACCTTCGTAATATGCAAGGCAAAGTTAAATTCAAGTGGGGAAAAGCACTCAGTCCGCGACAAAATCACAGTAACAGATGGGAGAAGGTGAGCATATAGGGATTTATAGGTATGCTTAGGTAAAATTTCTTACACTCTTTGTCATGAGAGGAAATGAAATACTGCTAGTTATAGACACACCCAGTGATGACTGAAGAATAATGAACTTTTAAAGGTCAGAGCAAAGACTTTCCCTGCTTGAAGGAGGATAAAGCAGGCAGGGGTAAAGAGGAAGGAAGACAGAAGAATATAACTTCAGATAGACTTTGTAAAGGGTTACATCAGTTTTCTATGTATAGTAGTCTCAACCATTCAAATCTGTTGTTTTCCTCCTCAGCACACATAATTCCCCTTAAAATTTAGAAGCAGTATATGTGTCTCGGTGCAAATATCTGCTCAAAGAGTTTTATTATAAGATGACTTAAAAATATCTGTCATGCAGGTTATGAATCCATTCAAAAATAAGATTTTTGCATCCTTCATTTAATAAAGCAAGGTGTTAAAAAGTAAAGGAATGGAAACTGCCTTATTTTAACCAGAAAATTTAGCCCTACTCACTTGGTGAGTTTATGTCATACTTCAGGAACCCAGGCTTCTGTTCTTATCCTGTTTCCGGGGGAAAGTTACATCTTTATGCTTCGTTATCTTAACATGGGCACGTGAGTTGAATGCAGTGCCATTTAGTTGAGCATTGGAGGATAGTCTGTAAATTACCACGAAGTTGTTTACTCAGTTAACATAAATCTTTGGCGATTATAAACCTTGGTGTAGCAACTTCACATTTAAGGTAGAATAGAATTAAATAAATAAAGCCCACATTCTCTTTTCTTCCGGCTGACTTCAAGGAATGCACTGAGCGCCATCTGCTGGTTGTTACTTTTTCAAAACTATTTTCTTACCAAGACACTGTCATTTGAAATTGAGCCTAGGTATATATATACCAACATATAGAGAAAGGGAGCTTCACGAAGAAAATAAAAGAGCATCTATGCACTATAAATAGCCCTTATTTCACATGACAGTGTTTTATTTTAGAAATAGAAATCCAGTAACCTTTCAGATAAGGAAAGGGTTGAATTTCTGTATTTTAGAATAGAACATTATGAAAGTTTTAGATGTAGAAGTAATAAGCACAGTATTAAAGTCTTCTGGTTTTACCTAAATCATGATATGAAAATATTCATTTGGAGTAAAAAAAATAGTTTTTAAAAATAAAATAAAAACCTTTCAGCTAAGGAATGGATTGAATTTTCATATTTTAGAGTAGACTATGATAAAAGTTTTAGATATAGAACTAATTAACTACACTATTAGAATTTTCTAGTTTTATCTAAATCATGACATGAAAATATCTATTTAGAGCAAAAAAAAAAGGATTAATAAAATAAAAAACAAACCCCCCACCACCATTTATTTGTGGATATTTTGAAGCAACCATTGAACATGGAAGTTTGATCTCAGTCATCTTTAAACCTTAAATTATGAGTTAAATTGTGTTATAGATTTTTGGTTACTTTTTGTAAAAGACATGACAAATCAACACAATGAAACACACTCATTCATACTCCACATCTTCTTCATTAATTAAAAATAATCTCTATGACCAAAGAATTTCAAAGCCTGGAAAGCTAAGATGAGAAGGAAACAAAGTGTTTCTAGAAAGAATTAGACTTCACATAATTAGTGTCTGACAATTTTCATGTTGTTTAAAATCCATGGCAAATTTTTGTCCTAATATGTCTCTGAAATTCAAGGAACATAGTCACGTGTGGTTTTGCCTGCATTTCAGGTCCTCCATAATCTATGCAGAAAATTAGACCCATTGTTCCCCATTAGCTTTCTTCTCTAGACCAGGCACAATAAGAAAATGGTGCCTGTGTGCCACTTCCACTGTTCCTCCGGTAGGCAATTACTAGTTCTCTTATATATAACAGTAGATTGCAAAGAAAAATAATTACCTATGCAGAAGCTCTTAGAAAAATGAAATAAAAAACACAAACATCAATTTATAATTATATCTTATAATTAAAAAGCCTGACACCTATTGTTATCCCCAGAATTTGAACCTTAATAACAGGTCTTGGTCATTGTTCATCATAATAACGTATCCTATGGTCTCCATCAGTGGAATTACTGAGCTCTGCTGAAGAGATAACATGTTTCCTGAAAACAGGAATAACTTGACAAAAGGAACATCGTCTGGGCAGCAAAGGGACATGAAAAGAAGTATAGTATTTTTAATTTTAAAATGTCAATGTCAGGGAAATTTGTGTTTATTACTGTGGTTTGTAAAAGTAAGTAGGATATTTTGTGAAGAAAAAACTCAGATAAATATACTTAAAACTTAATAAACTTTATGAAGGCATAAAAGGATGTTGGTTGTTCAGAGACAGTTTCCAGAAAAATACAAAGCACAGAAATTTAACCCCTTTTCCTAGTTTCTTTCTTCTGTAGCAGCATCTGGTCAGCAGCAAAGGGGCAGAAGTTCTTCTAAGAAAGGAATTTCTGACTGTTTGAACTTACTGATGCTGAAATCCAGTTTTCGGGAGGAGAAACCTCTAAGTGCTTGAGGGGGACTTGAAGATGGAAGCCATCCATCTGTGGTGGCAAACTGAGGCCTGCAAACACAGGGTCCTGCCAGCTACTTGGCACTTCCACCCCCTGGATCCACCCAGCCCTTCACCCCCCGCACCCCGCTCCGTAGCAGTTGACACTTTTAAACTTACTCCTTAGAGAAGTTTAATGAGCCTCTTGGAATTTTTTTTTTTTTAAAGCAAAACAAAGAAGAGTAATAGAAATGGACAAGCTGACAAAGGAATAGAGAGGTTCATTTTCAGCTTGGTGCTTGGGGGGTTTTCATCAGGATACCGCAATGGATATTGCACAGAGAAGTGGAAGAGGAAAGAAAGAAATTACAAACAGCCTCCTATGATGAACTTGTATAATTTATTCCTCTGCAGAGCAGCAGGCGGAGTGTTTCATTTCCCCCCCTCCCCGCTTCTTTTCCCCTCCACCTAATTTCAGTGCATTCCCAAGCTAGCAAGAATGAAAATTAAGCATACCCAACACACAAGTCGTAATGAAAGTGTGGAATGCAATCAGATTATTCATAAGCTTACAAGTTGTGTATTTTGGTGGAGATTTCCTCCGTTCTGCTCCTGATTGCTGATGAAGAATGGTATTTTAATAGGCAGATGGTAAAGACAATTACAGTTAGGGGCTCAGCTGGGAGTTACATCAGTTTATTGCAAATTATTAGTTGATAAATGCTTTTGTTTACAAGCAGAGTCTTAAGCAGCTTTGTAATCAGTTTATCAGCTGCAGGCGAAATTTTGACAGCTCGCCTTTGGGGTGTATGTCACCTCTTGGCTGGTCATTTAAAATCATGTTGGTCAGAGAGCCATACAGTCAGATGGCTACCTCAGTGCCCCATTGCAAGTTTCCGCTAAGCACCCAGGACACAAACCCCAGAATGCTGATGAGGCTTCATGCACAGGCCTTTTCCTGTTGAAATTCCATAAAAACAGCTTATCTGTTTGATTAAACCCAAGGTAGGATACCTGAGCCCCATGGCCTCCAACACATTAATTCAGGTTTTCCAGAAAGCTCTGAGTGCTTTTTTATTCACGGGACAAAACTTTCTGAGCTTATGCTTAAATAGAAATCTGGGCCTGATGACAATGACTCTGTTTACTTTCCCGAAGGAGGCTTCGTGAGCTTCTTAAAAAAGAAAGGAAGTTATCTTAATAGGAGACATTCTCTTACAGGAAAAATAAAAAATAAAAATAAAAAAGTACTGTGGAAAGAATACAAGACAGGAACCAAAAATCTAGCAGGGATCTGTTACAAGCTTGGGCCAGAGAATGCCCTATTTGAGAAGAGGGGAGTTTAGGGAACACACAGGTTTAATCAGTCTGGCTTTGCTTTCCTTTTCTGTGAAATGGAATGATAGTACTTCCTGTTTGCCACAGCTAATTACATAGATTAATGAGTGTGTTCATGTTTCTTTGTTTCTAAGTTCCGATCAGACCTATATACTATCTGTTGAATTTACATTAAGTAATAAAGCATATAATATTTGAAGTGACACATAAATCACGGATTCTGCTTTAAGCTCATTTCTAAAATATTTGCTAAAAGAGGATACTGTAACTTATTAGTTTTACAATATAGCATGGTTACCATTTACTAGTTTTTTGCATTGGTGTAAGGACTTGGTTTATAACCTGATGTGTTCAAAGATATGTATACTTGAAGGAGTTCAATTCATTATTCATAGCCTATAAACAATTCTTATTTATCTACTTTTACTTTCCATTCTAACAAAGTAAGTTTTGTGAGCCTAGTCAAGACAAAAATAGTCAAATAAATAATCATATACAGTAGCTCCTAAACTAGTTATTTTTGTTTGTAGCTACTGACTATTTATATGCTTTTATTTCCTGGTATTCAAGGAAAACTTACTAAGTGAATAGGAAACTAACTACTGAAGTCAGAAGCCAAGTTTCATAGCCAGAAATAGATATTCCACATCCTATAATATATTGACATAATACAGAAAGTTCTTTGGAAATATGACTTCGGCTGATACATTTTAAATTATATATAACATATGTGTAAAAGCAGAATCTCTTAGTCTCAGAAATACGGCTGAGCATCTCTATCCATTTATCTCCCTGCTTCCTCTTTCTAATTCTGTCTTGGTTACTCAATTAAAGTCCTGAAATCATCAGAATAGAAACTAGCCACATGGTTTAGTCAAGTTTGTAATTTTAAAGTTGGGTTGACATAAGCTTATGGAAAAACATTTGGGAGAAAACCAGAGTGCAGTTTTTATCCAACTCCAATATTCAGCACAAGCATTTAGTTCCCAATTTTCCAGTTCTTAAGCAATTAAATGTTCCATTGACATCAGAGGAAAGGCTGCTTACAGAAGAGCTGAAGAACAAAAGCCTTGATATCTTAAATTGTAAAATGTGTTTTAACATAAAGAGCATAAAAAGTTTGCGTTTTCATTTTCTATAATCAAGTTAATGAAGGATAAATAGTGGATTTGGCAAATGGTTTCTGCCATTTGTCCATTCCTCTTGATTGGAAAAGGCAATGAATAATTTTTTTAAAAAAAAGCTGCCCTCTCCTTTGGTCCAAATACAAAAGGCACACTCCAGAGTAGCTGGTCAGGTCTGACTTTCTCCCTTCTCCCAAGAACTGCTAGGATGTTCTATAAAAAGCTGTCAGGAGTGCCAGCATGTGAAAGTTGAATGCCCCCAAATGCCCTGCGTTGCCTATCTAGCACAAATGAAAAACGTTAAAGATCATTTAAAAACAGGAAAGACCTTTTGCAAAATGCTTTGATTTATTGCTGTGTATTGTGCAGATCTTTATCAATTATTTTACTCTATTTTATTCAAAAACTATTGTAAACTATGAGTTGGCATGTTGCTGCATAGGAAAAAAAAGGCATTAATCAACTCTAAATAAACAAGTGCATAGATCTATCTAACAACTATGAAGTAGCTAATACATTTTTAAGCAATTTTATTATAGAAAGGAAGGCTAAAAGAGTAGTGCTTAATTATCTGGACTCCTCTGTGCTGGGCTCCCTTTTGATTGTATTAATGAAGCAGCTGGCCCATTGTTTCCCTTTAATTCCTCTATTGTTTTAAGAATATGTCACAGCTCTTTATTCTTTTATCAGGTGCTGTGCAGGAGGATCCACACAATACCTCATATTCCTACTGTATTTGCCAAGGCACAAAGAAACCTCCAAAGCGGTTTTCAAAGAAGGGGCACCCATAATTTATAAGTTCTATTCCTTCCACTACTCCACTGTCAAGAATTTCAACAGTATTGGATTTGAATTCATTATAAAATTTGTACTAAGCAATGTGGTTACGTATAGATATATGTCCTGTGTTAATGCCTAAACCCTGAGATCTAGGCATTACCACATGCGATGTTGAAATGGGACAGTTATTTAGCTTTTAAGGAATTATTCTGACCAATCACTTCCCAGTTACGGAAAAAAAAAAAAAAAAAAAACAGATTTCAGAGGGAGGTGTCATGTGAGATTTTTCTAATTATTTAGTAAAAATAAAAGAAGTTAATGACCAAACAAGTAAGTATTCCACTTTTCTCCACCTCCAGAAACATGATACCACTCTGTATATGTCTGTGTGTGTGTGCATGCGTGTGTGTGTGTGTGTGTTTCTGTGTTAAATGGCCTATTCCCCCAGAGAATGGCTTTAATTTTACTTGAATGTGCCTACAAGAGATCATGATTTACTTCATAGGCCAATGTGTAATCTTCATTAACTACGTGCTTGTCATCAGTTGACCATCTTTTTCCATGGTATGTGGAGGTGACAGACACTTTAAATCAATGCAGAAGTATCAATCTACATCTTAAGGAAGCAAAATGCAGCAGCAATTTAGTATATGATATAGCATATTTTATGCAAGAGCTATTTAAAAATGCTGGTTCCGTTATGCATAATTACTTTTTCTCCAAATTTTTATGAAACCCATAAAAATTACCCATGGTAAAATCATTTTGAGAGCCTGATTCACAGAAACTGTCATTTTTTTTTTTTTTTTTAATACAGACGTCTTTTTACTTTGGTTTTTCCCTATTAAGTATCTGTATTTTGGGGGATGTTTTATTGAGTTTTTCCCCAGAATTCCTAGTCTAAAAAAAGAGAAATGAGACTTAATGACGATGCTATGCAGTAAAAGTCATTAACTTTAACTTTTAAATATCTTTAGAAAAGCCATCAGAATAACTTGTTATTTTAAACCATCTATTTCCCTTTGTATTGTTAGTGAGAATGTATGCGGTTTGTTTGCTTGTTTGTTTTTAGCTTAAAATAAAGTTTCACACTGATATTCCTATCTATTGCCTCAGGCTCCTTATCCTACTATATATTGAGGCAGAGTAATACAAAATCTAAATGTGATTTAATTGGTTCAATTTGCTATATATTTTTATGCTAAGCTTAGGTCCATATCTTGATGAGCCCCCGTAGTTGTGCTAGAGGTTTACAGCTTCACGTTGCTTGCATTTCCTTATTTTTATAAAGCAAGCGTCTATCAATCACACAGATAAATTAGAAAGAAACATGTATAGACATAACACCTGGAAAAGATTTTTCAGCGTGCTATGTAATTATTAACCTGATATTTACCATTGTAAGAAGCCATGAATTGCAGATAGCATGGATGAAGTTAAAAGCTTTTATTCTGGATACATTTTGCTTATACAGAACTCTATAGGTATGGTGGAACAATATAATTGAAGCTTTGTCAGCGCTGTAACCTAGCAACAGATAATACTGTTAGGTTACTGAATTGCTCCTGGTTGACAAGTAGGGAGTATTTTTGTGTTTATCATGTTTGCTAATGATGGGATCCTTTCCAAAAGGCTTGTCTTAATCTTAATTAGAGTTTATCAGCAGAGGTCTGCATGACATTGTGCAGAGACTGATTTCATAAATAATAAAAAGTGCAAGTGAAAAATTTGGCAGGGTGGGAAGATATTTAAGGCCACTGCTTCTAGTAAGAGGAGCATGAATTTCAAAATATAATCGAGTTTGAACTGTGACTTTATTCTTTATTATCAAAACTTGTAGTACACTTCACTGCAGTTTTGACAGCAATTATAAGAAAAATTTATAAGCTTCCTGTTAGAAACCGTATCTGGTTGCACAAGAACCTTGATCATAAACATTACTTAGAACAGCAAATATATGCTTTTTCAAGAATGTCAAGGTCTTAGTAGTTACTCCTTTTCATGGAAACTTGAATAAGTATTTGTCCTTTATTTGTGAAGGGAGTGGTATTGTGAGTATGATGACTGAGGAGAGTGACTATGTTTGCAGCATAAGAGACAGACAAAGAGAGAATCCTAAAATAACCTTTCCATTTGGTGGAAGCAAGGAAGGTATCAGATAGCTGCATCAGTGCCTGATGTCATTTGATAAAGATTTCATGCCCATGCAGGAGGAATGTGATTTTTTTGCTCTAGTTTGCACAATATGATCTTTCCACAGTTTTGGAGGATGCATTACTATTGATCATTCCTAATAATAAAATACATCACTTCAAAATAATAAAGAATTAAGCATTGTAAAACTAAACATAATCAACAAATTTACCAAGTTCCCCACTGGCTTATTGAGTTGAAAGATGAGGCTAAGTCATTACATCATTGTTTATCCACTTCCTTCACCGTTTCACTCATCATTCCTACATTCTTCAAACACTGCAGGAAAAGGGAACATTCAAAGGTAGTTTCGCTGGGCGCGGTGGCTCACGCCTGTAATCCCAGCACTTTGGGAGGCCGAGGTGGGCGGATCACCCGAGGTCAAGAGTTTGAGACCAGCCTGGCCAACATGGTGAAACCCCATCTCTACTAAGAATACAAAAGATTAGCCTGGCCTAATGGCGGCCGCCTGTAATCCCAGCAGGGAGGCAGGAGAGTTGCTTGAACCTGAGAGGCGGAGGTTGTAGTGAGCCGAGATCGTGCCATTGCACTGTAGCCTGGGCAGCAAGAGCAAAACTCCCTCTCAAATAAATTAATAAATAAATAAAAGCTATTTTCAAGTGTAATTTTCTGAGTTTCAAAATGGACATCTTCTCTACTGAATTGTCTGAGCACTCCTGTGAAATATTTGATCATCAAGAGACTTTTTTTGTTCATCAAGCTTAACTCTTTCTACACTATATGAAGTGCAGATAGTTTACTCCTATGGCAGTTATTCTTAACTATGGAAGAAAACCAAGCCCTCAGAGAGCTTCTAAAAAATACTGAAGCCCAAACTTCAGTTCCAGAGGCTGATTTGATGGCTCTCGGACACGGCCCACAATCAGCATTGGTTCTAAGTTCCCCTTGTGACTATTCTGTACAGTCCAGGTCGCCAGTCAGTGCTTGATGGTTAGGTCGAATCTTGATGCCCTTTTTAATGTCCAGCTAAACTTGCAGTTTAAACAAGGAATTGGGAAAGTGCTGTGTTTGTATTTTATATTAATAATTGAGCTTAATGTATGTGAAGTGCTTAGAACAGTGCCTGCCACATAGTAAGTGCTTTCTAAGTGTTCGCTATTTTAATGAGGTTAGTCACGTTGCAAGATAACTTGGAGTCAGCCAGGCATGGTGGCTCACACCTGTAATCCCAGCACTTTGGGAGGCTAAAGTGGGAGGATCCCTTGAGCTCAGGAGTTCAATACCAGCCTGGGCAACATGGCAAAACCCCATCTCTACTAAAAATAGAAAAGTTAGCTGGGAGTGGTACCACACGCCTGTGATTCCAGCTACTCGGGATGCTGTAGTGGGGATCTCCTGAGCGGGGAGATGGAGGTTGCCGTGAGCTGAGCCGTGATTGCCACTGCACTCCAGCCTGGGTGACAGAGACCCTATCTTAAAATAAAGTAATAAAGTAACTTGGAGTCACTTCCACATCACACATAAATTTTATTCTCCACATTGTAGCTATGCATTTAAAAACTATCTAGTAACTATGTAACCTGCCTAATACTGCTTTATAAATTCCTTCAGAGAGATAACTGTGCCAATTATTCAAACTTAGTAATGAAGGTAGGAGTGTTACAGAGTGAACACCAGATGGCGCCATGGCTTGGGACACCTAGTTTTTCATATAAAATCTAGAGCCAAACTGCCTTATTCAAATCCCATGTCCCATATTTCCTTCTCATCTTCCAGTTCCCCTCTAGCTGTGTGACTTTGAACAACTTACACTTCCAGCATCATGATCCCACAGTAAAATGAGAATCAATAAAAGCCACCTCACTGCTTTCTTAGGGGAAATCAGTAAGATAATTCATGCAAAGCTTTTTGCACAGTGCAGGTGTGTAGCACATAGTAACCACTTAATAAATCTGTGATTACTACTATTATTGGCACATGACGATGGAAGCATAAAAAGATGCTCACAACTGGATGATGAGAAATATTTAGTCTAAGGCTGTCATTTGAAATGATGTTGGTAATGCGATTTTCCAAGCTCACACAGTAACTAATAACGAAATCAGACCCAAACCAAACTTTCTTACTCACCAATAAAGTGCTCTTTATAGTTCATCTTTGCATTGGGGACAAATACATTTTCCGTGATTTCAGGTGCCACCTGTTCTTCACTATTAGTGTGTAATTCCTTAAAATAAGAACATTTACCCTTGAATTGCAGTGTAAACAAAATAGTAACAGTTTTATCAATGAAGGATACAGTCATCCCTCAGTATCCATTGTGGATTGGTTCCAAGACCTTCCTCAGACACCAAAATCTGAGGATGTTCGAGTACCTGATATAAAACTTTATTGGTTTTTTACTTGTGTTATTCTTCATTATTGTAATTTGGGGTAATATTTTTATCTGAGTTTGATTGAACCCAAGGATGCAGAACTCAATGATATGGAGCATATACTTACATTGCCACATGTCCAACCAATAATTTTACAGAATTCCCTTTGTTTTCATATGAATATAGCATTAATATGGATTAGTGTATTGGAAATGCACTTGGTTGAAATTTGGGGCACATTAAGCATACTGCTTCTTATGAAAGCCACAGAAAACATCTGTTCAGATTCCTTAAATTTCATCTCTGTAGAGAGTCAACAGGAACACTCCACTGGCACTGGAAACACAGGCAGAAACTCACATCAATCAAGTAACCAGGAACTAAATCGTTAAAAAATGTTCAGATCTACACAAGTCTCCCGAGTTCATTCAAATGAGAAGAGTTAATATGGCCAAATAAAGTGAACTCCTTCTTAGCAGCAACTTCATTTCACTAGGTGCTTGACTTTCAAATGGAGTTTGTTAAATAGCTTTGCTAGGAAAGTTGAGAAGGAAGAAGATCTTATGCTTTGTGTTTCTTTATGGTTTTTTTTTTTTCTTTCTTTTTTGGTTTTCCTAAAATCATCCCATATGAAGCCACTTTTTAAAAGTTATATTCTTATTCTTAGTTATGGCTTAAAAATTTTATGCCAATGTTCTAGATTCACAGAGGATGTTTTGTAGTGAAAAAAAAGTACCCTCATTTTTTTCTCGATTTTTAAAATTCTGATAAAATACACATAACATAAAATGTAGTATCTTAACCATTTTCAAATGTATAGTTCAGTGGCATTCACATTGTTGTGCAACTATTACCACCATCCATCTCTAGAGCTCTTTATCTTGCCAAACTGAAATTCTATTTACGCTAAACCTAAATCCTCAACCCCCTATCCCCAGCCCCAGGCAACCACCATTCTACTTTCTGTCTCTATGATTTGGGATACCGTAAGTACTCCATGTAGGTGGAATCATACACTGTTTGTCTTTTCGTGACTGGCTCATTTCACCCAGTACAATGTCCTCAAGCTTCATCCATGTTGTAGCATATGTGAGAATTTCCTTTCAAGGCGGAATCATATTCAGTTGTACGTGTAGATCACATGTTTCTTATCCATTCCTCTATCAATGGATACTTCCATGGGTGGCTTCCACGTTTTAGCTATTGCAAACAATGCTGCTATGAGCTTGGCTGTTCAAATAGCTCTTTGAGACTCTGCTTTCCTTTCTTTTGAGTATATATCCATAAGTAGAATTGCTAAAATCATAGGTAATTCTAGTCTTAATTTTTGGATAGCTCATCATTTTGTACAATTTTACATTCCCTCCAACAGTGCACAAGGGTTCCAGTTTCTCTACATCCTTAACAACACTTCTTATTTTCTTTTTTATTTTCTTCTGATAATGGTGCTCTCATTTTAAAGTCAAATGTAATATCCTGTGGTTTGTTTTAAACATGAGGTCAAAGGGTACAAGATTTTGTAGCTAAACGTCAACATGACTTAGCATTTTCATGTGCTTGTATAGCTTCTTAATTTACGTAAATACTACTACCCTCTACACAATTGTAAGTTGAAGTAGGCCATATTTATCTCAGCTCTGAAGCATTAAAACAGGAAACTGGTTCTCCTGCCCCTTCAGATCCACAAAGATTGCTAGAAACTATTTCTGTTTCTAACTGGTCCACAGTAGTTTGTGATCCACAAACAAATGCAACCGTATTCTTCTTTTCTAAAATGAGTTAGCTGCCTCCAGTGAAGTGTAGACAGATCTGCTCATTGGATTCACAGGTGTGCCTTTTCTTTCTGGTGAGATTTCTTTCCTCTTGGATTTAGCAGGGCAGTAAGAAATGAGAATAATAATAGCCCCAAGCAGATTAAACTAAAACGATAATAGCTAACAATTATATAAACATTTGTTATATGTTATTTATTATATGATTATATGTCAGGTGCTGTTCTTAAGCTTTCACATATATTAGCTCATTTAATCCCCATAATAACATCATGAGTTCAGCACTGTTTATCATCTTTCGCATTTTCAGGAATGAGGAAACTGACAGGTAGAACGCTTAGGTGATAAGTTCTAAGTCACACACATAATAAGTGGCAGAGCCAAGATTTCCACCTAGGCAGTCTGGTTCCATTGCCCAAACATCCCCCAAGAGTGATCACACTCTGAAAGTTTTATTAGCATCAGTAATTGAAGTTACGTTATAATATTTGGGTTATTACTTCCTATGAATGACTCCCTCAAGTTGTATGTTCTAAATTCACCATCTAAAAACTCAGCCAAACAATTATAAAGAAATCCAACCCTTGATTTCTGTGGTGCCATTCTCTTGATTTCCCTCTAACATTTAAATATAAGCTCTTGGTACATTTTAATGATCTCGTCTTCTCTGTGCACATCCTAAATGTTGAGATACCCCAAGTTTCTTTGGTGATCCTCTTTTCACTCCATACTCTCCCTGGGTTACCACATGAATGTAGAGAGCATCCATGGTCAATTAGAATGTGCAGATCACTTCCAAAACTTTTTTTTTTTCTTCAGCCTGTATGTCTTCTCCAAGTTCCATCTTTCTCCTAGATAAATTCACCAGAAGTCTGTCAGGTACCCCAAACTTTGCATTTTCAAAACAGAATTCATTATTTCCGTGCATGCACATATACGCATATACACACAACACACACACATGCACGCTTGGACTCTGCAGTTGGACAGACAAAAGTGTAAGTCACAATTCTGCCACTGAGCCTGTGTATGGCTTTGGGAAACTTAGTTATCCTCTCTAAGCTTCAGTTTTCTCAAACTGGGGAACTATTACCTACCTCACAGAGTAATTGACGGGATTAAAATAGATGAACTACATAAACCACTTAGCTTATCAGGCCCAAAGAAAGTACTCCTGGCTGGACACCATGGCTCATGCCTGCAATCCCAGCACTTTGGGAGGCCAAGGCAAGAGGATTGTTTGAGCCCAGGAGTTCTAGACCAGTCTGGGCAACATAGTGAGACTCCATCTCTACAAAAAAATATTTTTAAAAATTAGCCAGGCTCCGTGGCTCACACTTGTAATCCCACCACTTTGGGAAGCCAAGGCAGGTGGATTACAAGGTCAGGAGATTGAGACCATCCTGGCTAACATGGTGAAACCCCATCTCTACTAAAAATACAAAAAATTAGCTGGGCGTGGTGGCGGGCGCCTGTAGTCCCAGCTACTTGGGAGGCTGAGGCAGGAGAATGGCGTGAACCAGGGAGGCGGAGCTTGCAGTGAGCCGAGATCGCACCACTGCACTCCAGCCTGGGTGACAGAGGGAGACCCCATCTCAAAAAAAAAAAAAAAAAAAAAATAGCCAAGAGTGATGATCACACCTGTAGTCCCAACTACTCACTGGGGTGACTTTTCTGTAATTCTAAACCTTCACACATGCTCATTTATAGGGCAATAATGATGTACCTGCCTCGTCCTGCCTACACATGTTTTTGCTGTTTTACCTCTATTTGTTCTTCATGAGCTAATAAAAACATCACCTTTGATAGCTTGCCTAACTTCTCCAAGAAGGGGCAGTTACTCACTCCTCTCACATTCTCTTTAGCATTAGGGGATGACACCCTTAATGTGGTATTGTAATATATTTGCATATATGTGTGTATTCTAATTGTAGAGCTGCATGTGAAGCCATAGCTCCCAGCCTAGCACGCAGCAGAGATTTCAATGAATAGCTGATTAGTGAATGATTTGAAAGATTAAATCCAAAGATAACTTTCTCGTCAAGTCCAACAGTACATTTTCAGTCTAATTTAGCCTTTTAGAATGATACGCTCTGACTAAACCATCAAATGAGATAAAGTGATAAAGATAATAAAATTTGAAACATTATTAAGTACATCTGAAAACACAAATATATATTACAACTGCCGAGTCATTTAATGATGCATACAAATGATTTTTTTGTTCACTTTTATTTGAAGTTAGTATTTTTTAATTCAATTTTTCTTAATTTATTAAATCTTTTGGTTCAAAATTTGAGAATAAATACTCTTGCGTCGTCCTACCCTATAGCTACCACAGTGATAAAGATTATTTGTGGCTGGGCATCTTCTCTAAAACCTCAATTTCTCTTGGGCACCTGAGTCCACTTCTTTCCTTCCTTTTGTGAAAGGTACACATAGCTGGACTTAACCAATAATGTAAAGTTAATGACTGAAGTCTAGTGACTCTGAAAGACCATATGAACTAAACCTGAGTTGTGGTTTCTTGCTGTGTCTCCCCTATCTCTTCATTACACAGCCTCAATAAACTGTAGTTCAGTGGAAAGATAAGGTGCAAATGATTAAATGATTACCTTGTCTACAGTTGCAAGTAGTTTGGATCTGAATGCCCATAAGGGAAGGAAGACATAAAAGCTAATCACAGAAGCCTTCTATGGGGAAGAACAGCAGAAATACCACCACTCACACTTTCATCGCTCCTCTGATTTCGACATGATACGGTTTAGCTTCTGTTATTTGAAAAGAAGTAAATCAAAGCAAAATAAATCTGTTTTATTCAACTGTGGTAAACTTGTATGCTTTCAGATACATTCGTGTCAAAGTGAAAAAAAAGTTGTTTTCTAGCATTTTAGTATATTTGTTACTTTGAAACTTTCACACAAATTTGGGGTCTGTAGTCTTAGCTTTATTTTTTAACAGTATATTTGTTTTGTTACTTTGAAACTTTCACACAAATTTGGGGTCTGTAGTCTTAGCTTTATTTTTTAACAATCATATACTCTCACAGATGGTTTTGTTTCCTTACCTTTAAAACTTAATCAGCTGGCTTAATTAATTGCCCAACGTTTCTCTAAAACAATGTTCTGATTCTTCTGGGCAACTCTGCCATATCATATGCTGTTGTTATCTTTTCCACCAGAGTTTTACCACAAGTTGTTTAAAAACCATCAGCTCTAAGGGTAGAAAAAAACGAAGTGCAGTTGAAAAGACAGTTATGTTGAAAGATAAACAGAGCAATATGTCTTATCAAAATGGGTACAAGTTTTGGCTGCTTAATGAGTGCAATACACAGCCTTCCAATCTATACACAATGGGAAAAAAAAGAGCTTTATAACATATCAAGTATGCTACATTATTTCAGGCATAACTGTATAGGATACATATCTAGGCCTGAGAGTGTAGATAACAAAATATAAGTGCTTTGCCTGTCTAAACATGTAAAATAAATGAGCATTTGCTATCACATCCCAATACATTAGATGTACTTGCATAGTTAATTTTTCTTTTTAATGCAAAACATGTGATTGTTGAAGTGCAGTGCCAGAGTATATCTTAGTGTTTGAAGAGACATTTCTTTTCATTTAAACAAATCTTTATTTAAATGAGCCTTTTTGAAAAGGATTTTTGGCATATCTTCATTTCAGGAAGTTCAATCAGGGTAAATGGAGACGAAGAAGCTACATTATACATAATATTATATAAGTAAAGATCATTCAGCCAAAAAAAAAGGCAGCAGACATAGCAGAGTATAACTACCTGAATTTCACTTTAATTTTCTAGATTTTAGGAGTTTTTGTTTACTTGTTCTGTAGTTTGGGCATTGGTATTGATATGATGGAAATATTTCATGGGGGGAAGAGAAGAAGAGAGATAAATAACTTCTTACTTTCATAAAATACAGAAAGAATAACTTCAAATGCTCACAGGAAATAAATTTCAGCAGCTGGGTCCTTACCATGCTAGTTTTTAGGTACTATCCCAATGTACTGGTAAGGTTACTGATTCAGGCAAGCCCCAAAGAGCAAACAATTGACAAAAATCTGTACAAATTATGTTTATGCTGTACTTGATTCTTAGTCTCCTCCTACTTCTGGTCACTAAACAGTTCATTTAATGCAAAGAGTACAATTTTCCACACAGGAGGCAAAAGGAGCACAACTGTTGCCTTGATCAAACACTCCACAGTAGGAACCGGTGTGAAAAACATGAGAAGGTGCTGTGGACATCAAGCTAGTGTACAACAGACTCAAGCATCCTATGTCAATATTATCTTTTTCTTTTTTCTTCTTAATAGGGGGTCAGCTTTGGTGTACAACTACGAAGGCCATCTCTGAGGGTGAAGAGCTAATTGCCTTTGTGGTGGATTTTGACTCAAGGCTACAAGCTGCCAGTCAGCTGACTCTCACAGAAGGGATGTACCCTGCACGCCTGCTGGACTCAATTCAGCTGCTTCCTCAGCAAGCTGCCATGGCTTCTATTTTGCCCACAGCTATTGTCAATAGTAAGTGCTCAGTGCTGTGTAGCCCAGCTTTAGAGGTGATGGGAATTTATGGGAGAAAAAAAATGTCTACTGACAAGAAACCAGGAACAGACCTTTTTCCTTCAGTGTTGTGGTTTCATTTTATCTTCGTGTGTGTGTGTGTGTGTGTGTGTGTGTGTGTGTTTGTGTGTGTTTGTGTGTGTTTGTGTGTGCGTGTGTGGTCAATTTTCCTGGGAGTATAGAAAGAACCCTTAACTCCAACCATTTCAAGTCAGATTCCTGAATGTCACACACACACACAAAGCTGATATTCTACATGAGTTGAATAATATTCAAGGCTACTTAGCTATGAGAAGGCGAGCACCTTTCATTAATGCTTCTATATTAGAAAAAATTTGGTATTCTTTAAGGGCCATAGACTTAAAAACTTGAAGAAACAGAATACAAAATCAAAGTTTGATTAGATATAGTAACAAAAAGGAAGTGTATCCTGGATAAATCAAGACATGTGCTAATGCAAAAAGGTAAATAAATAAATAAATAAAGAGAAATGCATGATAAGCTTAGAAAACTTTATATGGAGAATTTTTAAATAAGCCCTGGCAAATTTACCTTTGTGATTTTATTTTGTAAAAAAGAAATTGAACTTAGTTTGTATTTTTGTGTCACAGAATGACACTTCATATGACAGAAAATCAGTGGTCTGGGGTCCCAAAATCTGTGTTCTAGACAGATCTGCTTTTATCTAGCTCTATGAGAAAACATGAGTAGCAGATACATCTTAAGAGGAGAATAGATTCTGAAGTTAGTAGGTAAGCAAAAAATTGCATCTACTCAAAAATATACTTTAAAATCTCATTTTAGAGGTTCTTTGGCGAAGAGTTTTATTGCATCAGCGAAGGGTTGTAGTAGTCCGTAGGGACCTACAACGTTGGGCCCCTTACGTAGTTGTATATAGCCTAGTAACTTTCGTTCAATGAGTGTAAGGAACGCCATGGCGGCTGGCGTAGGTATAATGAGGAGTAGAAGGTTTATTGTGGTCATGATGTTAAGAAGAGGAGTTGAACCTCTGATTGTAAAGTTTTAAGTTTTATGCAATTGCCGGGCTCTGCCATCTTAACAAACCCTGTTTTTGGGTGAGATGTATAATATTTTGCTAAATTAAGATTAGGTCATTTATGTAATGAAGGCGCTTTATGAAGTGGGCCTTATTTCTCTTGTCCTTTCGTACAGGGAGAAATGTAGAATAGATAGAAACCGACCTGGATTGCTCCGGTCTGAACTCAGATCACGTAGAACTTTAATCGTTGAACAAACGAACCCTTGATAGCTGCTGCACCATTAGGATGTCCTGATCCAACATCGAGGTCGTAAACTCTATTGTCGATATGGACTCTAGAATAGAATTGCGCTGTTATCCCTAGGGTAACTTGTTCCGCTGATCAAATTATTGGATCAATTGTAAATGTTAGTTCGCTTTGGCTTGTGTGGTCTCGGCATGGATTATTCGGAGGTTTGGTTGTGCTCCGAGGTCACCCCAACCAAAATTTTTAATGCAGGTGTAGAGATTTAAAAATCCGTAGGTTTGTATGATTCCTGGTTGCATTAATAAATTAAAGCTCCATAGGGTCTTCTCGTCTTATTATTATATATCCGCCTCTTCACGGACAGGTCAATTTCACTGGTTGAAAGTAAGAGACAGTTAAACCCTCATGTTGCCATTCATGCGAGTCCCTATTTAAAGAACAAGTGATTATGCTACCTTTGCACGGTCAGGGTACCGCGGCCGTTAAACGTGTGTCACTGGGCAGGCAGTGCCTCTAATACTAGTAATGCTAGAGGTGATGTTTTTGGTAAACAGGCGGGGGTTAAGTTTGCCGAGTTCCTTTTACTTTTTTTAACCTTTCCTTGAAAGCATGCCTGTGTTGGGTTAACAGTGAAAGTAGTATGGGCTTGTTTATGTTTATCAATACTAGGCTGTTAAATATGGGTGAGGCTTTCGGTCTGATTTAGGCTTATGCGGTGGAGAAAGTATTCATGTTACTTATACTAGCATTATTACTTCTATAGGGTGATAGATTAATCCATTGTAGTGTGAGGAGTTCAGTTATGTGTTTGGGGTTTTTTGGATAGTTGATGTTGAGCTTGAACGCTTTCTTAATTGATGGCTGCTTTTAGGCCAACTATGGTAATTGGGGTTTTTACTCTCTATATAAGGTTTTTTCCTACTGTCTAAAGAGCTGTCCCTCTTTAGACTAACAATTAAGTTTACAGGAGGATTAAGTGGTTCTATAGGTAAACTTAAGGCTGAACTAAGAATCTGTCTTGGATAACCAGCTATCACCAGGCTCGGTAGGCTTGTCACCTCTACCCAGAAATCTTCCCACTATTTTGCCACATAGACGGGTGTGCTCTTTTAGCTGTTTTTGGGTAGCTCGTCTGGTTTCGGGGAATTTGGCTTTAGTTCTCTTTGTGAAATTATTTCTAGCTAATTCATTATGCGAAAGGTACAGGGGTTAATCCTTGCTATTTTGTGCTTGGGTGGTTTTCTATCTTTCCCTTACGGTACTGTATCTATAGCGTCAGGTTAAAATTTCTATCGCCTATACTTTATGTAGGTGAATGGTTTGGTATATGTTGGTTTGGTGTTAGTGTTGATTGTGCTTAGAGCTAGTGTTAGCTCAAGGTAGTCAAGCGGTGTTGAGATTTTCTGGGTGTAAGCCAGATGCTTTATGTTAAGCTATACCTTGATTTATCCAAGTGCACCTTCCAGTACACTTACCGTGTTACGACTTATCCCCTCTATATAAATATTAGGGTGTTTAGTTAAGATGTTCCTTAAATATATTTGAGGGGAGTGACGGGCGGTGTGTGCGTGCTTTATGGCCTAGTTCAATTAAGCACTCTATTCTTAATTTACTGCTAAATCCTCCTTGGACTCTTAGGTTTCATAAGAGTTATCGTGGGGTTTTCTGAGGTAGAAAATGTAGCCCATTTTTTACCATCTCATAGGTTACACCTTGACCTAACGTTTTTGCGGGGAGGGCATTTGCGCTCACTTCGTAACCTTCATCAGGGTTTGCTGAAGATGGCGGTATATAGACTGAGCAAGAGAGGGTGGGGTGGATCGGGGTTTATCGATTATAGAACAGGCTCCTCTAGGGGGATGTGAAGCACCGCCAAGTCCTTTGAGTTTTAAGCTGTTGCTTGTAGTATTCTGGCGAGTAGTTTTGTTGTTTTAACTATTGAGGTTTAGGGCTAAGCATAGTGGGGTATCTAATCCCAGTTTGGGCCTTGGCTATGGTGTGTTCAGAAATTTTAAAGCCACTTTCGTAGTTTATTTTACATCAGCTAGGGTTTTACGGTTTAGATGGAGTTTAGCTTTATTGTGTCAGATCTAAAACACTCTCTGTGCCGATCTCTGTTGGCTAGGGTTAATCGTATGACAGCAGTGGCTGGCACGAAATTAACCAACCCTTATTATAGCATAGCTTAGTTAAACTTTCGTTTATTGCTAAAGATTTGTCACTGCTGTCTCCCGTGGGGGTGTGGCTAGGCAAAGTGTTTTGAGCTGCGTGTGCGTGCTTGATACTTGCTCCTCTTGGTCATGGTGATTTGTAGGGCGTCTTCACCGAGGCGGGGATGCTTGCATGTGTAATCTTGCTAAGAGCCAATAGAAAGGCCAGGACCAAACCTATTTGTTTATGGGGTGTGCAAGCCCATCTAGGCATTTTCAGTGTCTTGCTTTAGGTAGGTTTAAGCTACATAAACGAGTAAATGGGTATGACTATGGAGTGATTTCTTTGGGGTTGTAGTAGGAGAGGTATTGGTTTGGTAGTGGGTAGGCAAATGTGAGGGGCCGGGGGGGAAGGAAAGGGGCCCTGGGTTGCCGTCAAGAGTGTTTGGTGAAGTAAATTTATATTAGTTGAGGGGATGGCAGTTGGAGTCGTGCACACCTAAAAGATGAAAATATAAGCTCTGGCCGGGCAAATTGAGGCTTTTGTTTTTGGGGTTTGGCAAAAGTGGGTTTAGGTGGGGGTCAGAGATGGGGGTGGGGGGGTTTGATGGAATTTTTATTGTGGTTTTGTGGTGTGGTGGGAGTGGTGTCGTGGAGTTGATTATTGATATGTCCTACAAGCATGAATTAAATAACACCTTACTGGTAGTTATGCGGGGCTAGGATATTGAACGTAGGTGCGATTAATAACGTCATGGACTAGGGATCAAAGGCAGGCGCGGCAGGACGGGATGTGGTGGGAGTCAGCATTCTGCGATGGGGTTGCGTGCGGACCAGAGATAAAAGATACCAAATGCATGGAGAGCTCCCGTGACTGGTTAATAGGGTGATAGACCCGTGATCCATAGAGATGTCTTATTTAAGGGGAACGTGTGGGCGATCTTGATTGCTATGGCCCTGAGGTAAGAACCAGATGCCGGATACAGTTCAATTATAGCTACCCCCACAAGTTATGGGCCCGGAGCGAGGAGAGTAGCACTCTTGAGCGGGATATTGATTTCACGGAGGATGGTGAACAAGGGATTCCTAAGTGGGGGGGGGGGGCATCCGTGGTGAGGAGGATTTTTTAATAGGTATGTGCTATGTCCAATGAACAATTTAATGTACTATGTATGATTAATATAGGGCTAGTTCTGTTGGTATCCATGGGGGAAATGTGTGGACTTTGAGGGAGTGTGTTATGTGTTACTGTTGAAGTATTCATTAGAGTTCTTGCTTGTAAGCATGTCTTTTAAGGGGATTAGGTACGTATGTAAAAACACGTGCTATGTACAGTTAAGCATATATAGTACTATATATTATACATGTTGGCTAGCAGTAATGCACGAATTACATAATGGCATTAAAGGTAGGTTAGTACTAAAGTTATGCTGTAGGGCTTGTACAACATAAAATACAGAAAGTAGTTTAAGTCAGAACGCCAGTTTTGGGTGTTGGCAGTAGAGTTAAGTACTTTCTTTCTGATTGCCCTGGGGAGAATATTCCATTTCTGGTTTACAAGGCCAGTGTATTAATTTATACTACGAGGGCAGGTTCATTTGAGTAGGTTGTTCTTGATTAGGGAGGCCAGCGGTATTGAAGATTAGGATAGTGATAAAGTATATTGTGGATGCTATTTGGCCAATAATGATAAAGGGTTGGGTTACTGGTTGGCTTCCAATTCAGGTTAGGGTTAGTAGAATTGTAACTAGGAGTCAGAATAGGAGTTGGCTGAGTGGGCAGAATATTATGCTTTGTTGTTTGGATTTGTGGAGTATGGGGATAATTGCTAGAATGAGAATTGATAGGAAGAGTGCTAGTACGCCTCCCAATTTGTTGGGCACAGATCGTAGAATTGCGTGTGTGAATAGGAAGTATCATTCTGGTTTAATATGTGGAGGAGTGCTTAGTGGGTTGGCTGGGGTATAGTTATCTGGGTCACTTAGGAGGTCGGGTGAAAATAATGTTAATGTTGTTAGGGTAAAGAGGAGGAGGATTAGACCTAGGATATCTTTAACTGTATGGTAGGGGTGAAAGGTGATTTTGTCTGAGTTAGAGGAAATTCCGCAAGGGTTGTTCGACCCTGTTTCGTGTAGGAATAGTAAGTGTACGGTTGTGAGAGCGACGATAATGAAGGGTAGGATGAAGTGTAGGGTGGAGAATCATATGAGAGTGGGGTTATCAATGGCGTACCCACCTCAGACCCATTGAACAAGGTTGGTTCCGATGTATGGGACTGCTGAGAGTAGATTTGTGATTACTGTTGCCCCCCAGAATGATATTTGGCCTCATGGGAGTATGTAGCCCATGAAGGCTGTTGCTATGGTTATGAGTAGAAGCATGATGCCAATGTTTCAGGTTTCTAGGAGAAGATATGAGCCATAGTAGAGGCCTTGGCCTACGTGCAGGAAGAGGCAGATGAAGAGTATGGAGGCACCGTTAGCGTGGAGATAGCGGGTGGTTCAGCCGTAATTTACCTCTCGAGTGATGTGTGCGATTGAGGAGAAAGCAGAGGAAGTGTCTGGTGAGTAGTGCATTGCTAAGAATAGGCCTGTGATAATTTGTAGAATTAGGCAGGTTGCAAGAAGTGAGCCGAAATTTCATCACACGGAAATGTTGGATGGGGTAGGTAGGTCAATGAGGGAGTGGTTGATTATTTTTATGATTGGGTTAGATTTGCATATTGGAATCATTTGGTGCTTTTATAGTTGAAATACAACGATGGTTTTTCATATCATTGGTTATGGTTAAAGTCCATATGGAAGCAATGACATATATTTTATTTACATTAAGCGTATTGTTGGTTATGGGGTTTGTGGGTTTTTCTTCTAAGCCCTCTCCCATTTATGGGGGTTTAGCATTGATTGTTAGTGGTGTAATTGGTTGTGTAATTATTTTAAATTATGGGGGGGCCTACATGGGTTTAATGATATTTTTAATTTATTTGGGGGGTATAATAGTTGTTTTTGGCTATACTGCGGCGATGGCTATTGAAGAGTATCCTGAGACATGAGGCTCAGGGTTTGAGGTTCTAGGGGGTCTTTTGGTGGGATTAATAATGGAAGTAGTACTAATTTTATGGGTTTTAAGTTTTGATGGAGTAGTGGTGGTGGTTAATTTTAACAATATGGGTAGTTGGGCGATTTTTGAGGGGGAAGGATCAGGGTTAGTTTGAGGCAATTCTATTGGTGCGGGTGCCTTGTATGATTATGGGCGTTGATTAGTGGTGGTTGCTGGTTGAACGTTGTTTGTTGGTGTATATATTGTGATTGAGATTACTCGAAGTAATAGGCTATATTATTAGAAGTAGAGTTAGGGTAAGGGGAATGAGGAAAGAGAGGAAGTAGAGTTTGATTATGCCTTTCTGAGTAGTTACAGTTATGGAAGCAGTAATATGTGTTTGTGAGATTATTTTGGGTATAGATTTCTCTAGTCATGTTGAATCTAATAGGAGAAGGGCTAAATTTTGACTTATAAGTAGGTTTTGATAGGGAACTATACGATGGACTGTGGTGGGAAAGTATCCTAGTATATTGGAGAATTTGAATATTTGTGATGGATTTTTTACTTTTAGTTTGTTGGTTATAAGGGCGAGGTCTAGGGCTGTTAGGAAGCCGAGGGCGGTTGCGCATAAGGCTGAGAATTTTAGATAGGAGGGTATTGTTGGTTGGGGAAGTGAGGTAGGGGGGATATTGTTGGTGATAAGGAATCCTGCAATTATACTGCCTATTATGAGGCGTTTAATTGGGTTTAGTAGGGCGGGGTTGTTTTCGTTGATGCTTATTAGGGTTGGGAAGCGGGGTTGTCCTGTTAGGGTAAGGAGAATGGTTCGAGTACTGTAGGCGCTTGTTAGGGAGGTGGCGATGACAGTAATAGATAGGGCTCAGGCGTTGGTATATGACGTATTTGTGGCTTCGATAATGAGGTCTTTGGAATAGAAGCCTGTGAGGAAGGGTATTCCCGTGAGTGCTAGGTTGCCAATAACTAGGGAAGTTGAGGTGAGGGGCATTGTTTTAAATAGACCACCTATTTTTCGGATGTCTTGTTCATTATTTAAGTTATGGATAATAGATCCGGAGCACATAAAGAGTATAGCTTTGAAGAAGGCATGAGTGCAGATGTGTAGGAATGCTAAGTGTGGTTGGTTAATACCAATAGTGCCTATTATTAGACCTAGTTGACTTGAGGTGGAGAAGGCCACGATTTTTTTTGATATCATTTTGTGTGAGGGCGCAGATGGCTATGAATAGGGTAGTAATGGCTCCTAGACATAGTAAGAGGTTTTGGATTAGTGTGTTGCTTTCTATTAAAGGGTGAAAGCGAATAAGTAGGAATACTCCGGCAACAACTATGGTGCTGGAGTGAAGTAGGGCTGAGACCGGGGTTAGACCTTCTATGGCAGAGGGTAATCAGGGGTGAAGACCAAATTGAGCTGATTTTCCTGTTGTTGCTAGGAGAAGGCCTACTAGTGGAAGGAGATTTGAGTTGGAGTTTAGAGCCAGTCTCACGAGTTATAATGCAGGAGGAATCATGTTATAGCCAGGATAAGACCAATGTCGCCGATGCGGTTATATAGGATTGCTTGGATGGCTGCTGTGTTGGCGTCTGCTCGAGCGTACCATCAGCTGATTAGAAGGAAGGATATGATTCCTACACCCTCTCAACCAATGAAGAGTTGGAAAAGGTTGTTGGCGGTGACTAGAATTAGTATGGCAGTGAGAAAAATGAGGAGATATTTGAAGAATTGATTGATGTTTGGGTCTGAGTTTATGTATCATAGTGAGAATTCTATAATAGATCAGGTGATGAATAGTGCGATTGGAATAAATATTATAGAAAAGTAGTCTAGTTTAAAGCTTAGTGTTAGATCTAATGTTTGGGTTGTTATTCAGTGTCAGCTTCAAATGGTTGTTTCTTGATTTGAGAAAATGTATAGGGTTATTGGAAGAAGGCTAGTAATAAAGGCATATATTATAGTTATCTTTACATAGTTTGGGTATGAGCGGTTTTTGTCAGGATTAATGAGGGTGGCAAAAATTGGAAGAGTTAGGGAGGCAAGGGTTGTTATTATGATAGAGGTGCACATAATTATTACTTTTATTTGGAGTTGCACCAATGTTTTTGGCTCCTAAGGCCAATGGATAGCTGTTATCCTTTAAAAGTTGAGAAAGCTGTAATTTTAAGTACGGGGGCATGGGTTAGCAGTCCTTGCAAGTTTTCTCGGTAAATAAGAAGTAGTAAGCTTCTATAGTTAGGTCCACAATCTAATGTTTTGATTAAACTATATTTACAAGGAGTAAGTCCTAGAATGGTGTTGGGATTAAGGGTTAGAAGAATGACTGGGGCAAGGTGTATAAATATTAATGTGTTTTCTTGTGTGAAGGGGGGTTTTATGTTGATTATATGGTGTGTAAGTGTCCCTCGTTGCATTGTGATGAACATGTGGAGAGAGTAGAGGGCTGTAATTAGTATATTGAGTCCTGTAAGTATGATAGTAATATGAGATCAAGAAAATGAAGCTGCGATTACAAAGAGCTCACCGAGTAGGTTAATGGTAGGGGGAATGGCAAGATTAGCAAGGTTTGCTGTGAACCATCAAAAGGTTATTAATGGAAGTAGGACTTGAAGTCCTCGGGATAGTAATATGATGCGGCTGTGGGTGCATTCGTAGTTTGAGTTAGCTAGGCAGAAATATATGGAGGAGGTGAGTCCATGGGCAACTATAAGGATAATTGCACCAGAGAAGCTTCAGGGGGTTTGGATGAGGGAGGCTACGATTACTAGGGCTATATGGCTTATGGAGGAGTATGCGATCAGTGATTTCAGGTCTGTTTGTCGAAGACAGATTGAGCTTGTTATGATTATACCTCATAGAGATAATATAAGGAATGGATAGGCTATGTACTCTGTTAAAGGGTTAAGGATAGAAGTGAGTCGTATTATGCCATAGCCACCTAGTTTTAGGAGTACTGCGGCAAGGACTATTGATCCTGCAATGGGGGCTTCGACATGAGCTTTAGGAAGTCATAAGTGTAGGCCGTATAGGGGTATTTTTGTCATAAAGGCTATTATGCATGCTAGTCAAGTAAGGTTGTGAGATCAAGTGGTTGCTGGTTTTTGGTCTATAAGTGTTAGTAGTGTGATATTCAATGAGCCTGTGTTATTATAGGTGTAGATTAGTATAATGAGTAGGGGTAGAGAGCCGGTTAGAGTGTAAAATAAAAAGTATATGCTTGCGTTGAGACGTTCTGCTTGGTTACTTCATTTAGTGATGATAATTAGGGTGGGAATGAGAGTAGTTTCATATTCCAATCCCATTTCAACCACTGATGCGGTCATGGATGGGCAAGTTACTTAACACCAGTCTCCTCACCTATAGATGGATGAAGGGGGACAAAACACACATGGAGAGATTTTCCATGAGCGAACACATGAACATGACACATCATAGCATGACCTGATAAATATGGTACCAGTATTAGCTGCAGTTCAAACACTGTTGTGTTTCTCTTAAGAGTACTGCAGTTGCCTCCCACCAGTCAAAAGTCTTTCTTCCAAATTCACTACCTTCAAAACTAGACTCTGCTGCTGTGATTCTATAATATCTGATTATGTCAGTGTCTTGCTTAAAATGATTCGGTGATGCTTCATAATCATGAAGACAAAATCTAAAACTCATTGAGAGCCTGCAATTCTTTCAGTCTATCCCTGCCTCCTACAGCCTCTTCTCTCCCAGCCCTATCATGCTCCTTAACTCAACAGTACAGAACAGCCTCCCAGCCTCCCAGCCCCTCTGTCTCAGGCTCTCATGGCTTTCCCTGAGCTGCTCATTTGATCAGGATGATCCAACCCCTCTTCTCCACATAACTAGCTTAATTTCATCCTTCACACCTCAGCTCAGGCTGAGCTCATCATCTTCCCTCTAAATCTGTCTCTAATCTCCTCCTCTCTCCACTCCTGACATCAGCCTCTTTTCCATGCCCCGGGGCACTCCTCAGATACCTCCATCAGAACAGTAATTAGACTGTAATGTAATTAGCTGACCACATGTCCATCAACCGGAGGAGACTGTATGCTTCCTAAGGCCAGCTGTTTCATCTTTCATTTTGTTTTATACCCAGCTCAACACAGAGTTGGGCATATAGTAGCCACTCCGTAATTACTGTGTTAAAAAAAAATGGTGTCAGGGGTTGGCATCAGGGCTAACATTAGTTCAGCCATTACATCCTTACCTTTTAATCAGTCAGATAATTTATATCACTATAAATGTATATTTTTTCTAACCATAAATATAATTTAAAATCAATATCTTAGGCCAGACACAGTGGCTCACACCTGTAATCCCAGCACTTTGGGAGACTGAGGCGGGTGGATCACCTGAGGTAAGGAGTTTGAGATCAGCCTACCCAACATGGAGAAACCCTGTTTCTACTAAAAATACAAAAATTAGCCAGGCATGGTGGCACTCACCTGTAATCCCAGCTACTTGGGAGGCTGAGGTAGGAGAATTGCTTGAACCCAGGAGGTAGAGGTTGCAGTGAGTTGAGATCGCACCACTGCACTGTAGCCTGGGTGACAGAGTGAGAATCTGTCACAAAATATAAAACAAAATAAAATCAATATCTTGTGTTTTAAATATTGGAGTGTCCTCTTTCTAGAGTCTGGGAAGTTAATTTGCAGAGTATAACATTTCTTTCAAAGCCGAGTCCTCTGCTGTAGAACAACACCAAAGACTGTTACTCATCACTGTCCGATTGCCCAGTTCAGGACCTGAGAGCAGAGTCTGAGAAAAATTGAACTACATGCTGCTTTACCCATGGTTGGTTTCAAATGGACAGCAGCAAATGTGTCTCTGTGTTTTTCCCTGCAGAGGATATATTCCCTTGCAAGTCCTGTGGCATCTGGTATCGGAGTGAGCGGAATCTGCAGGCCCATTTGATGTACTACTGCAGTGGGAGGCAAAGAGAAGCTGCTCCAGTGTCAGAGGAAAATGAAGACAGTGCCCATCAGATTTCCAGCCTGTGCCCCTTCCCACAGTGCACCAAGAGCTTTTCAAATGCTCGAGCTCTAGAAATGCACCTGAATTCACACAGTGGTAAATGCTGCTTTTGTTTCTTCTGTTGCTCCAGAAGACTATTATTTTTATAAATATATATGCATTACATGCATACATCTATATCTATCTATCTGTAGCTATCTATAACATCAAAATCAAACTTTCTGGGTCAACCAGTGTGATCTTATGCCACTTATACTCAGCATATTTTACTCAAAAGATTTGGGTCTGGCCGGGCGCGGTGGCTCAAGCCTGTAATCCCAGCACTTTGGGAGGCCGAGACGGGCGGATCACGAGGTCAGGAGATCGAGACCATCCTGGCTAACCCGGTGAAACTCCGTCTCTACTAAAAATACAAAAAATTAGCTGGGCGAGGTGGCGGCACCTGTAGTCCCAGCTGCTCGGGAGGCTGAGGCAGGAGAATGGCGGGAACCCGGGAGGCAGAGCTTGCAGTGAGCCGAGATCCGGCCACTGCGCTCCAGCCCGGGCGACAGAGCGAGACTCCGTCTCAAAAAAAAAAAAAAAAAAAAAAAAAAAAAAGCTTTGGGTCTTAATTCTTTTCTGACAAATTCAGTGCTCTGACCACAGACCAAATCATTCTATTTGTTTTCGACTGAGGTTTTAAAAAAGCACATTATTTTTAAAAGAAAGTCTCAATACCCTTTGAATATTGTCATTTATTGCTTTAGTGTCAAGCAATCTTTGGAAACTGACCATAGTGTTTCCTGTATGGTAGGGAAGAAATAATAGGTGCATAAATATAAGTATTTGCTGAATTGAAATAAAGCTACTCTATTGATAGATCCAATTAAAATTACAATTCAGGGATGTTTACTTTTAAATATGGATCAGCAAAATAATCTTGACTTCCGAAAGATGCGTCATAACAGCTTAGCTGGTTTTTATGACATAAAACTACTTTTAGTACTATGTTTTAAAATCCCTTAAGAAAAAATAGGCTGAAAAACAAATAAGGTTTTTAAGGCCCTCTCTTAATAGCAAGGTGGCAACTGTTCCCATTTAATTTGGAATTGTATGCCAGCTATTTTTGGTTTCATTTCATAGCATTCTAATTAACATATTTTTTTAAAAAATGAATTTAATTGAATGTACAGAATTCTATTGACTTTAAATAATTTTAGGTACATTCTTGCATGGGACAAACTAGGGACTGAGAATCATAGTTTTTCAGCACCTGTGATACAAACCTTGTAGGACACCTCTGGGTGACTTTCTTAGCTGTCTTTGCCTAGATTAAATGATTTTAAAATGGAAATACATGTTGAGTTTTAAGCTACTGTTCTAACCTCCAGTGCTGTAGTACAGTTCAAGCTTTTGTCTTTGAACCTATAAAAGTAGGCAATTTCCTTTCTGCTCATCCTCTTTCCTCTTCTTGCAAATGAGCTATCTTCATATAGATAATAAAGCAGGGGAAGCAGAAACAGATTGGTTGTCTCAGATGGTGAGTAAAGTCATATACAAAACAAAAAGAGCAGAATATAGGGGTCCTTTCAGCTAAATGGAAAAAATGAGTATTGGATTCATTGAGGAAAAAAGGAGACAAGGATAGTTAGACCCCTTTTATGACTACAGGACTAGGTATCTCTGCCATGTTTTCGGCTTATGAATGTAAAAGGCGGTCTTATTTTAGTCCAGAGTACAGAGGGGATAAGCCAAGCTGATTTTACCATATGCTGACCAATGGGAGCTAGAGTCAACCTTAGTGATGCTTATCCACCACAGTCAATGATAATATTCAAAATATGTAATCATGGACTAGAAATAGGCAGCGATCAATCAGCATGGATGTCAATGCGAAATGACTATATTAGTAGACTGGTAGACTATGTTAGTCTACCAGGTAAATATCAGCCCTGGATAGAGATAAACTATGTTCAGCAAAATTGTGGCGTAAAATTTTAAATTTATATTAAATATAAATTAGGATGTTATTAATTACTTTACAAAATCGTTTCTATTTGGCTTCTTTAGAATATAACCTATATGTAGTGTACTGAGAGTTATTTGATTTGCATTGGTTTTCAACAGCAATCCTAATGAATGCTCACTTCTTCCTAATGTAGAGGCTAATGTTCTAGTAGGAAGGTTATTGGATCAGTAATTATAAAATCTGAGGCTCAGGCATGGCTTCATCACTTAATAGCTTTATTAACATAATCAATTCCCTTAGCCTCCTTCAGCGTGTTTCCTCATCTGTAAAATGGAGACAGTGACACTTACTCCACTTCGATGCCGTAATATTCATGAAAGTAGTTTGAAAACTATAAAGTGTTATTATTATTATCACACACTGTAAGAGATGTCACAAGAAAACAGTTAATATAATGAATGAGATTCTGAACGATTTCATTCCTATTGTGTTGCAAACATTAGGTCATTAGAAAAGGTCCCTAGCATTCAAAGACCAACACACATGTTTCTCATTGTTCTTATTTTGTATGTCTCCCTAGGAGTGAAAATGGAAGAATTTCTGCCCCCTGGTGCTAGTCTAAAATGCACCGTCTGTAGCTACACTGCTGATTCTGTGATCAACTTTCACCAACACCTGTTCTCCCATCTCACTCAAGCTGCCTTCCGATGTAATCACTGCCATTTCGGCTTCCAGACTCAGAGGGACTTATTGCAGCACCAGGAGCTCCATGTCCCTAGCGGCAAACTTCCCAGAGAAAGTGACATGGAACACTCTCCAAGTGGCACCGAAGACAGCTTACAGCCAGCCACAGACTTACTGACCAGAAGCGAACTTCCCCAGAGCCAAAAGGCCATGCAGACTAAAGATGCGAGCTCTGACACAGAGCTGGACAAGTGTGAGAAAAAGACTCAGCTCTTTCTCACAAACCAGAGACCAGAGATACAGCCTACAACAAATAAACAAAGCTTTTCTTACACAAAAATAAAGTCTGAGCCCTCTAGCCCAAGACTTGCCTCATCTCCAGTTCAGCCTAATATTGGGCCTTCTTTCCCTGTGGGCCCTTTCCTATCTCAGTTTTCTTTCCCCCAAGATATCACCATGGTCCCTCAAGCGTCAGAGATCTTAGCCAAGATGTCTGAACTGGTGCATCGGCGACTGAGGCATGGCAGTAGTAGCTACCCTCCTGTCATCTACAGCCCCTTGATGCCCAAGGGGGCTACTTGTTTTGAGTGTAACATAACATTCAATAATTTGGATAATTATCTAGTGCACAAAAAGCATTATTGCAGCAGCCGATGGCAGCAGATGGCTAAGTCCCCAGAGTTCCCTAGTGTGTCAGAAAAGATGCCTGAAGCTTTGAGTCCCAACACCGGCCAAACCTCCATAAACCTTCTCAACCCAGCTGCTCATTCTGCTGATCCTGAGAATCCACTTCTTCAAACATCTTGCATCAATTCTGCCACTGTCTTAGATTTAATTGGGCCAAATGGGAAGGGCCATGACAAGGACTTTTCCACTCAAACTAAGAAGCTCTCCACCTCCACTAACAATGATGACAAAATTAATGGAAAACCTGTTGATGTGAAAAATCCCAGTGTCCCCTTAGTGGATGGGGAAAGTGACCCGAATAAGACTACCTGTGAAGCTTGCAACATTACCTTCAGCCGGCACGAAACATACATGGTCCACAAACAGTATTACTGTGCTACTCGCCACGACCCTCCACTAAAGAGGTCTGCTTCCAACAAAGTGCCTGCCATGCAGAGAACCATGCGCACACGCAAGCGCAGAAAGATGTATGAGATGTGCCTACCTGAGCAGGAACAAAGGCCTCCACTGGTTCAGCAGAGATTTCTTGATGTAGCCAACCTCAGTAATCCTTGTACCTCCACTCAAGAACCCACAGAGGGGCTAGGAGAGTGCTACCACCCAAGATGTGATATCTTTCCAGGAATTGTCTCTAAGCACTTGGAAACTTCCCTGACGATCAACAAATGTGTTCCAGTTTCCAAATGTGACACTACTCATTCCAGTGTTTCCTGCCTAGAGATGGACGTGCCCATAGATCTCAGCAAAAAGTGTTTATCTCAGTCTGAGCGGACGACCACGTCTCCCAAAAGGCTGCTGGACTATCACGAGTGCACTGTGTGCAAGATCAGTTTCAATAAGGTAGAAAACTATCTGGCCCACAAGCAGAATTTCTGCCCGGTTACTGCACATCAGCGTAATGACCTGGGTCAACTGGACGGCAAAGTGTTTCCAAATCCAGAAAGCGAACGAAACAGCCCTGATGTCAGCTATGAAAGAAGCATAATAAAATGTGAGAAAAATGGGAATTTGAAGCAGCCTTCCCCCAATGGAAACCTATTTTCATCCCACCTAGCAACCCTGCAAGGCTTGAAGGTCTTTAGTGAAGCCGCTCAGCTCATTGCTACAAAAGAAGAAAACAGACATTTGTTTCTTCCACAATGCCTTTACCCTGGAGCAATAAAGAAAGCAAAAGGAGCCGACCAGCTTTCTCCATATTATGGAATCAAGCCAAGTGATTATATTTCTGGTTCTCTTGTCATCCATAACACTGACATCGAGCAAAGCACAAATGCAGAAAATGAATCTCCTAAAGGCCAGGCTTCCTCAAATGGGTGCGCTGCGCTGAAGAAAGATTCTCTACCATTGTTGCCCAAAAATCGAGGAATGGTAATAGTGAACGGTGGACTGAAACAAGATGAGAGACCTGCTGCCAACCCGCAGCAAGAGAACGTTTCCCAGAATCCTCAGCATGAAGATGACCACAAATCTCCCTCATGGATCTCTGAGAACCCATTAGCTGCCAATGAGAATGTCTCACCAGGAATTCCCTCAGCAGAGGAACAGTTGTCTAGTATAGCAAAAGGTGTGAATGGTTCCACCCAGGCTCCAACCAGTGGGAAATATTGCCGGCTGTGTGATATCCAGTTCAACAACCTTTCAAACTTTATAACTCACAAGAAGTTTTATTGCTCATCACATGCAGCGGAACATGTCAAATGAACTAACTGAATAAACATCAGTCACCTCTGGTATCAGTGTTTAGTATGTTGTTCTAACCAGTCCTGAAAAAAAAAAAATAGCTATTTGAATTACATCTGGGCAATCAGGAGATAATTCATTATGGCTGAGTTGAAGACTTGAGGTGTAATTTCATTACAGTCCATTAGTAAAGTGTATTATTGGTGCCATTTTCAAAAAAAATTAATTTATTTTACCAGCAGTATTCATAGCTGTGGTTATGTTATTTTTTATTTAAAAACTTTATATTAAAGTCATTTGTAATGTTATTGTATAGTTATTGTGTAGCACATATGGTTTGCACTGTATAGTAGCTTTTAAAGAAAATAGTCACAAACAATACAGAAAATCATTTTAGAAATAGCTTCAAAAGCACTTGTGTATCTTGATTTTTTCTTATATGCTGTTGCAGATATATGTATATGCTAAAATATAACTTGCAAAGATGTTCTAAATACACATGCTATAAGTTCGCCTTAAGATTTCAATTCTTGGATAATCAGGCTCCGTTTGCACTTTATATTTTAGCAGATACAGTCTCTTAGTCACTAGGCTTTGCATTTGTATGTAGCTGTATGTTTCTGTCCATTTTCTTAATCCTAAACCTGTATGTTAAATGAAGATGGCAATTTTTTTCTTGTATAGTACTTGGATTTTCTTTCGCTGATGCAGCTCTGTCTCAATTTTTAAACCTTTGCTGTTAAATGCAATACTTTATAAAGAATGAACAAAATTACTGGAAGCAGTATTGTAAGTAATGAGGTAGTATTAATCAGTTTTATCTTTTGAAAGGCACAGTCTAAATCGAAACCCTAAACTCAATGCTGCAAGTATGAATTTAATTCATATATAAGATCTATTTAAATATAAGAGTAGCAATACTGCACCTGGTGATCGCAAAGATAATGTTCTACTTCTGATAGAAATAATTTCTCAACAAATGTTGTTACTATGCATGTATATGGATGGAATAAAATTCCAGATTGTTGGAGGAGTTTGGCGTACTTTTTTCCCCTTTAAAATAGAAGAGAAACCCTAAATCTATTATTTGTGATGAGAATAGTTTCAAAATGGCACTGAATAGCTGTATTAACACAATGACAAATCAGTAAAGAGAAAGATTGTCCTTTACATACACCTAATTAATATAACTTACTCTATTAAAATGAACTAGAGGCTCCAGGCCATGAAACTAGAAAAGTTCTTCATTATAACTATGTATAATTAGTAGAATCTCTCTGTCTGCCTTTCCACATCATCACTACAGCACAGATAAAGAGCAGTTTCATGTGTGTCTACAAAACTTACAAGTCATATGCACAAGAATCAACACAAATGTTGGTCAAATGCACCCAAGATTCAGATGAAGTTTACCAGAGAGAGGTTTGCATTTTGAGGAACGGTGATGTGGTATGGTAAAGTGACTCTGATGAGTAAAGATGTGCAAATCTCATGCTTGGGATTTGTACATTTGTATAATCCAGGAGTTTGCATATTGAGGGGGAGTGGAGAGCAGAGAATGTGGGCCCAATGGGCCAGCCAGAGACATTGAGAGTGACTCAGCAGACATGATGGTCTCCCGCAAAATTAGGAATCTCCTGACTTGGAAAGGCAACTACCCACTTGAGGCTAAGACACACTCTTTACAGATAGGTTGTGATGCACTATGATTCATCCATATTGAATCTGGTAACATAACGAACATAAATGTTGGCCTTAAGCATAACATACAAATACTGTAACAAAACATTAAAAAAAAAATGCTATGTTGTCAAAAACGTTTCTCCAGTTGCTCGTTGAGAATAACTATTTTCAGAATTGAAATCGTGGGCTTAACTGATGCTTTCCATTTCAGTCAATGATTAAACAGTGAGGTGAACAGAACTAAGGTGCTTGATAGTGTGTAACAGGAATCTCTCAAATTATCAGATCCTTGGGGATCATTGGAGATGTTCAGAAAGACCTATGTGGTGCACAGGTTGGAACTGGTAGGGCTGAGTATTCTTAAGAGGGCTTTCTTCCCCAATCTCTTTTTCATCTTCTTTCCTCTTCAAAAAGAAAGAAAGAAAAAAAAATAACCAAATCAACATATATTTATTGATTATGTGGCTTGTATCCACTATTTAGGGGATGAAGGCAAAGAAATATAACACGTGACTCTTTTCTCAAAGAGCTTATAATTTGATTCAATTTGGTGCTTCTCAACACTTACCTCACTAGAATTGCCTAAGTAATATTTAAAAATGCCAACTATGTATATATTTTTGTACATTGGGCCTTACCCTAGATCAATTCGAGAAACACTCAAGCCTGTGAGCTCTGAGAATCTATATCTTGTAAAACCTGTCCAGGTGGTTCTAATATGCAAACAGTGTTGGAAATACTGAAAGGTAAATTAGAAGAAAGCATGAAGGATAAGTGAGACTAACTATAGTAAAAGAACCAAAAGATAAAAGGAAACCAATATGAGATGAAAGAGCTGGGGCAGGCTGCACAAATAGGGTAGGTTCTGGAGAGGTGGATACCATGGTAAGGAAGGCTACCTTTAGGCCACCCTGAGATATTTGTACAGTGTATCCACAGGGTGTTTATTTCAAGTATTGTTTGTATAGTTGAAAGTAAGTTCTAATAGCTGTTCACAGAAAGAAGAACAGTGTAAGTTGAAGTAGTGACATTTGGATCAGAACTAGACCGTGGAGAGTGTAGAGGAAGAAAATGGTATTTCTACATGTGGCAATCACTGTATGTTACAGTACAAAAGTGGAATGCAACTGGCATGTGAGGATGAAAAGTGAGTAAAACATTTTTCAAAAGAAGAGAGTTTAGATTGGAAAGAAAAGGAAGCTGAAGTGGGAGGATTGCTCAAGCCCAGGAGTTGGAGACTGCAGTCCCTTATGATCACGCCTGTGAATAGTCACTGTACTCATGCCTGGACAATGTAGCAATACCCAATCTCTAAAAAATAAAAAATAAATGTAAAAAAGAAAAAAAAGTATAAATAGGGATCTGGTATCACCATGCCAGACCTTGAGTGGCAGACTAAGTTTTATGGACTAAGGTTTATGGACTTGCCTTATACTTTGCCTCTTAAATAGGGTCAAAAATGAAAACTATGTTTAGGAATGGTAATAGAGTAAGTATGAGGTCTAGATGCTACACAGAGGAAGTTTATTTAGAAGGCCATAGTGATGTTTTCAAATGAGGGGGCGGGAAATGAGAGCCTCTACCAGGTGAATGGAGAAGCACAAGCGTGGGTACAAGATTTAATGTGGGTACAATGAATTAATGAGTAACCATCAAAACTTGGTAGAAGTTAGTGAAGATGAAATCAAACAAGAAGCCAAATATCTTCAACCCACACTGATTAAAAAAATGACCCATGTTCAATAAACATTGAAGTCAGAATATTATCGGTTGAGTAATCTAGTTGAAGAGTAGTAAAAAGAACCATGGTTTATATCAGTTCTTCAGATTGTGGTATTTCAGTCGTCTACAGAATTCTAAAGCCTACTAAATGAGAACAGCTTAGTTTTCAAGTTTTTTGTTTGTTTGTTTGTTTTTTGACAAAGCAATCTTAGGGTATTCTGTGTTGTTTTCTCTTGGCCACAGTGAAGAACCTTTGAATTAAACAGAGAGAGTGGGAAGCTGTGTGTGAAATTAGTTAAGCTGGCAGCAGATTTTAGTATATAATTGGTCTTTCAAGTGCTTATTTCTAATACGTAACACATTTCAGTGTTTAAAACTACTATAATTTAAAATAATTCAACATATATGTTTTAATATTGAAATTGAAATGGAAAATCAAGTTGTTATGGAATCTGTGAGCACTATTTGAAAACTTTATAGCCAGTAAGAATGCTCTTATTTTCAGCAAAACTAAGGTTTAGAGATTTTAAGTGCTCAAAGTTATAAAGCTAATAATTGAGAATCAGATACCTGGGTTTTGCCCTCCGATTACCTGCTAACATCATGTTCTTTCCTTCATTAAAACAGAAGGCAAAGACTAAGGCATGTGATGGTATCAATGTTATCCAAATGTCTTGGTCTCCAATCTATGTTTTGAAAGAAAGGCAACATTTCCCTTCAAATGCGTAAATTTCAATGGCTTAAGCCTCCACCAGCTTGTATGCCAGAATATGGACTAATAAGCTATTGAGATTTTCCCAGTGTGGCGACCCTTTTGAGACTGCTCTTGGATGGGCTGAGGGGGTCACCGCCACCTTCTCCAGGTAAGGACCACTGCTTTCACACTCGGGTTTCAAGGGAAGAGACACTGCTCTCCCCTTACCACATAATCACCAGCATCAGATATGCCTCACTCTTAATAACACAGTCCATCAGTATTTCCTTAAAGTTCAGGAAAGATAGAAGAGAAAAGCAATGTACAGAATACCCCTCAAGTACTCCAGTGACCCACATCTAACCCCCAGCTTTCTTGCAGGATGACCACCTGAACTCTCTGCACCATAAGTGGATCCACACCTCTTGTGTTAAGGTGTCCTAAACAATTTCACAGTAGGACCCAAAGAGAAGCAGGTTTTCGCTCATCCTAGTCACAGGTTCACCTCTGGAATACTCACTTCCTGCCTTAATGCTGACCCCTTTAAAGTTCCCCCTTCTTATCCTTCTAGCCACACCACATTAGATTCCACAAGTCATCACGACAATCAGGTCAAGGGCTGCATATCTTAAAAACAGAGGCATCAGTAGTCAGTCTGATACATTTACACAGTGAATTCACTGCCTTTGAGGCCTCTTCTCATTTTCTTTGAGAAAGTGCTTAAAGAAGAAAACATATAAAATAGGTCAATGAGAAAAAATTGAAAGTACAGGCAAAGGGTAATTTAAATCCATACTTAGAAAGGAAACATTTCTCTAATGAAAACTGTAAAAACAAAGCAAAAACAAAAAGAAGAACTATTCATTTCATAAGCAAATTTTTTCTATTAATTTATAGAACAGTTGAGGTTCTTGAAGTTGCCATATCTCAAATATTTTCATTCAGAAACATGTCTATTTGTTCCTGTCACCCAGTAAGGTTAATAAATATAAATTGACTGAAAATAGTGGTTTTCCCATAACTAAAGATGGTCGTTCCCCACAACAAATTGTCTTTATTATTAAAGGCCAATATTCCCTATAGTTCTTTTAAAAGATGTTTTTTTCCCAGTTTCTAATTATTAAGGATTCAAATGATCTTAACTTGGGTCACCTTGTCACATAATAAGGGAAATGTACAAGTAGGAAATATTTTTAGTTTCACAGATGCAAGAATAAGTAGCAATCTCCAAAGTATTTCAGTTTTTAACTTCAACATTATTCTCTAACACCAAACCTTTATAAGATTCATTTTGAAAAGTATCAATATTAAATTATTGACATTTAAGACTAAGAAATTGGCCAGGCTTGGTGGCTCAAGCCTGTAATCCCAGTACTTTGGGAGGCCAAGGAGGGTGGATCACCCAAGGTCAGAAGTTCAAGACCAGCCTGGCCAACATGGTGAAACCCCGTCTCCACTAAAAATACAAAAAAAATTAGCCAGGTGTGGTGACACACAACTGTAATCCCAGCTACTCAGGAGGCTGTGGCAGTAAAATCACTTGAACCTGGGAGGCGGAGATTGCAGTGAGCCCAAATTACGCCACTGTACCCCAACCTAGGTGACAGAGCAAGACTCAGTTAAAAAAAAAAAAAAGACGAAGAAATTATTTTATACCCACTTGTGCATAGAGCTGAGTTTAGTAATTTTCAGTGGGTTTGAAACACTCCAACTTCTAATTTCATGAGCTAATATAAGCCATTTCTGTATACTACTACTGCTAGATTACGGTAAAATAGTAAACAAAGGACTGGATATCAAAGAGTGAAATAAGTCACAAATTTAGTAACTAGTACTTGGTACAGATCCATTATGATGACCCTTAATAAAGGTTTCTGAATGGATTTATGAATGACTAATGGAGAGAGAAAACAACTGGTATATGAATATATGAGTGAATAATGCATGAAGGAGTAAATGTCTAGTTGAGAATCAACCTGATATAATTAACTAATTAATGAAAATGGATAATTTGCCAGATAGTTTTCAAACCATTACTTTTTGATATGGGGATGCATGTTCATTATTTCAGTACCATTGCAGGAAAATAAAACCACATGCATATACGAAAATCTCCTTCCTTGTAAAGTCAGTATCTGGCATAGGTATGTCAAACAGACAACCTGTATAGGGAAATAGTTACAAAAGTGTTGGATAGCCTGAGGGAGTTGAAAGGGATTGGGAACCTCAGGAACCCATCAGCACTCTGAAGACTGGAGGAGCAAGAGGGAAAATGGTATTTCCAAGAAACAATGATTATCATGTTGCTATCAGATCTACCACACTATAGCTTTGTAGGAAGCCAGGAGGCCAGACTCCTGCTGATAGTGAAGAATCTCAGGAGTCTAAACTAACATCGATGTCACTGATAAAACCAGAGCCCCTGAAGGCTGTGCCACTGAGACTGCTGGAGATGGGGCGGCATTTGCTTCCACTTCCAGGGGTGTACCAGTTTCATAGGAATCTGCTATTGTCCACTGTTACTGCTGCTGTCACCAGAGGTGCCATCCAAAGCAGAAAACAAGAGCTTCTCCTTTCGTCCTGTCTTTTAATATCCAACCAATGTCTTCCATAGGCAAAAGTGAGCCAGACATCACCTGGCATGGGAGTCTGGAAAATGCGGCCTGAGCAAAGCAGGAATAGACAAACAACTGGCATAGACTAGCCTTGCGAGCTTGGCTTGAAAGGTTTTGTGTTTTCTTATCACAGCTTCTCATCTGCTACTTGTATCTTCCCTTCTAAGATGAAACAGAACCACTCAACTCAATAGCTAAAATTCCAGCCACTTTCACTCTCTCCAGTATATATAAATCTAACAGAAACATTCTCTGTAGATAGGGAGAAAGGAACATAGTAGTTCTTCGTGAGTGCTGTAATAACAAATTACCACAAATTTGGTGATGTGAAAAAAAAACAAACTGTATTCTTTCACAGATCTGGAGGCCAGGAGTCTGACATCAAGATGTTGGCAGGGTTGTGCTTCCTTCAGTGTCTCTGGGAGACAAACTTTCTTGCCTTTTCTAGCTTCTGGTGACTGTCAGCATTCCTTGTCTTGTGTCTACATCACTCCAGTCTCTATCTCCATGGTAGCATTATCCCCTCTTCTGTCTGTCATTTCCTCCTGCCTCTCTTATAGGAACAACAATGATTGCCTTTAGGATCCACAAGGATAATCGTGAATAATCTCCCCGTGTCAAGATCATAAATCACATGTGCCAAAATCTTTTCGTCCTACAAGGCAACATTTAGAGGTTCTAGAAATTAGGACCTGATATCTTTGGGGATCGTTTTACAGTCTCCTGTAGGGAAGTATTGAAATACTCTGGCCAATAGGGAGGTAGAGGAGAGGAGATAGAGAGAAGCCATATAGAGAGAAGATAGGAGCCATAACCTTTGAAAAAGGTTATAGCTCCCAGCCAGGTTCTACAAACTGTGGCAGCACAGCAGAAATTAAGTTAGTCCCAAGCTGGTGAATCTCTTGGAACTTGACTGAGACACAAATGTTATTAACGAACATCAATAATATTCCATAAAAAATATCTCAGCCAACAGGTCTCAACTGATCACTCATGACCCAATCATGAGGCATAATTGAGTCTGATGACAGCTCTGCAGCAGGTGGTGTATCTATTTGCAACTTAATAAACCTTATTAATTCAGAGAATCATGAAAAATCAGGCACAGGCTGGGAAAAAGTTTACTTTGGCACTATCTAGAAAAAAGAGTTTGCTCAGTGTATTAATAAACAGGATTGAAAGAAAATAAACTGTTTTCAAGAACCTTAGCTGCTCCATTTTGCATACAAATAATATATTAATTTCAAACAGTTTTTATCTACATATTAAAGAAGGATGTCAGAGGTTTTTGCTTGGCAATGCTTCTTTGATCATTCACTGCATTTTCTACATATGATGTAATCTGGTTTCAGATGGTGTAAATGTATAAAATTCACTAAGCCCAGAACTTTTTTTCCCTGTCGGGGTTCATTGACCCTCAAGGAAAACAGTTAATCAAGTAAAATACAATCTTTTTATATTCATAGGAAAATATATACTGATAAAATAGTTTTTCTTTTAAAATTAGAAATAGAGGAATAAAAATTTATAAAAACTCAGTAAATGTAAAAAATACATAATATCATAGCTGGTTTAAAGTAAGAGTCTCCTGACAGAAAGAGTAAGTGGTTCACATGAACAAAGAATGAAGGCAATAAACATGGAAATCATACGAAAAAAATCTTAAGAGGAACAGACAGAAAATTCAAGACAAAGACAGGAAGTAACAGGAAGATGTTCACAGAACACTCACAGACATGCCTATGTGAACACACAGGCTCCTTCCTCCTGCTACAATGTAAATGGCACCTGATCTTAGTCAAAACCAATCCTACGTAAGCATCCCATTCCTTCTAACCAATTCAATGATGTAGCGCCTTCAATTATTCTCCTACTTTCTTGGCACAAAAGCAAGAGATGTATCTTCATAAATTGATGTCAGGACTTGAACTAGAAGCAATACTGCTCCGAATTGAAGTGTGAACCAGAAATGAAAGCGTTTTCTTTATACGTTCTGGATTCTAATCCTGGGAGATGGCTAGTGTTCCAATGATGCTCAGATGAAATTACTGCTTGTTTAGCGGATGTAGACTTGCAGCAGATTCAATTTAATTTAGAGATCAAAAGAATGTGATATTACACATACACAGTTTTGAGCAGTTAGTGTTATACCTACTACATGAGTCCTATAATTATTATTTTTTCAATGAGCAAATTGAGGCTTAAAGCAGTTGAATGAGTTCCCCAAATGGCAGAACCAGTGGAGCCAAGTGTTTGAACCCAGTTATTTGTCTAGAAGCCTTTGCCGCTCTTTCTCCTAGGGCCCTGATTCTCACTGCCTCTACCTCAAGCCAGATTTCTTATTATCTTGTTGCAGTTCTGCCTGATGCCTGTTATACCCAGTGGTGTAGAAATTTTCTGAGTTAGGATAACCGTTAGTCACATTCTGCCTGGGAAAATCCTAGCCTTTTACAGAATTTGTCTTAAAATTTTCATACGTATTTTTATCAAGAATTGCATCAAAATAATTGGATGGTTCCATAGACTTCCAGTTTTATTTCCAGCTTCTAACATCATCTCCACTGCTAGTGGAGAAGGTGCATGTCCAGTGAGTAGGTTTCTCTTTAACGTGTGGTTAAAGCTGAAAGACAACCAGAGGTAACCTATCTTTTGTTTTCACCCTGTCCAGAGGCAATGTAACTAACACTTTCTTTTCAAGGACAATGCATAAGGTATTTGATGAAAAAGCACATGTGGACAGAAGCAGTTAAGGACAATTTAACTCTACTCTCCTTTTGTTCAGCAGCTTTTGGAGCTGCTGTGCTTGCCCACTATTGGATCTACCTGTGTGTTAACCACAAGCATGCACAAAGCCCCACTAAGTGATGAAATCTACAAAAAAAGTGAGAAATTACGGACTAGACTATGGCATATACTAAAAATAGAGGAGTAGTTATTTCATTGTAGAAGTTATAGATAGTCTAATGCTCTGACTACTCTGGTTTTATCAAGTAGTATATGGTTGTATATGGTATAAATATACAACCGGTTACCTATTTTTGTTGTTTGGTAACACATTTATGTTGCAATATGCCATTTTAGAAAAATGCTTAACATGCTCTATTAGTCCATTTTCACACTACTCTAAAGAACTGTCTGAGACTGGGTAATTTATAAAGGAAAGAGCTTTAATTGACTCATAGTTCAGCATGGCTGGGGAGGCCTCAGGAAACTTACAATCATGGAAGAAGGTGAAGGAGAAGCAAGGCACCTTCTTCGCAATGCAACAGGAAGGAGAATGAATGCAGGAGTAACTACCAAACACTTATAAAACCATCAGATCTGATAGGAACTCACTCACTATCATGGGAACAGCATGGGGGTAAACTGCCCTCATGATGCAGTTACCTCCACCTGGTCTCTCCCTTGACACGTGGGGATTACAGGGATTGTAATTCAAGATGAGATTTTAGTGGGTATACAAAGCCTAACCATGTCACATACAATGTCACATTTAATATGAAATTAAGAACTGAAACTTACATTTTTCAAGAGTTAGATAATGAATATGTAACTTAAATTGTCTTATTGACACCTATCATTCACCAAGCAAGTGATAGAGATAAATTAACCAAACAAAGTCAAGTCACATAAATTTGTTCAAGAATATTTGGCATCTACTTCAAATGTAGTCATTATTCAGCTAATTGAGCCTGAAGATTATGATTCAATATATGCAGCTGCAGAAGGTGCACATTATTACTCTGGAAAGCATGACTTTCACTTAGATTAAATGATTAATCTCTATAAACTTCACTATTGGAATTGCTATATAGCACACACATAATTCAGAATTTTTCAAAATAAGCTACAACATTCTTTCAATTAAAATAGAGGTCATAGTTGGGAAATTTTAAATATGCGTATATTTTAAATTGAATTTTACACATATTTTTAATTAAGTTATTAATTTAATTTTAAGACTTTTGTGTCATGTATACATACATGCACATAGAATTATTTACTGAACAAAATGCTTGTGATAAAGCTGATGTTGAAGGTGAAATAATTATTGTATTGCAATACTCACTTTTTCTTCATTTTCCACAGATTTTAGAAATATTTGAATTATTAATACTCATGTACATGTCTCATAAGAGTACTGAACTTTTTCTACCATGTCCTCTGAATTTTGTGTACATTTAAGTCAAAATCATTTATAAATATTTAATTAATATATTCAACAAATAAAATGTCAAATGGTTTCAAAGAAGCAAACAGATATAAAACTTATCACTAAATTAGGAAATTCCTTGTTACTAACATAGGGAATCTAAGTTTATTAAACATTGAGAGTTAAAAGAGTGTCTAAGATTTATTTTTTCATTTTGTAATTGCATTTTATATTAATTTGGAGGAAAGCTCTTTTGTTGGAGTTTCTATTTGTAATTTGATAGATTTTTCATTGCCATGAAATGAAATAGGAAAGTTTATAATCTTACATTATGTACACAAGTAATACAGATAAATTATTTGATACATTTTAAAAATATATATTTTGCAAAAGAAGGCACTTCTGATTCAACATGTGAAGCAACAAAAAATATAGTCCTTCTAAAGACATGTGAACTGAAATTTTTGCACATTTCAATATAAGAAAAAAACAGAAAAATGAAAGCATTTCTGATTTAGCAAGTTATCTCTGAGATTATACTTATGGACTAAAAGTAAATATACTTCTTATGCTATATATTTTTATACATATTATAAATGGGATCTTATATTCAGTTTATTTTGTTTTTTAAACTTTATTTTGAAATAGATTTGCAGAAAATCTGCAAAAATAGCACAGAGTTATCATGTGTATTTACCCAATGTCCCTTAATATTAACATTTCATATAACCATGGTACATTTTTTAAAACTTACATTGGAACAATAATATTAGCTAAACTATATTCCAGTTTCATCGGGTTTTCCACTATTGTCCTTTTTCTGTTTCAGTAACCAACCCAGGACACCATGTTGCATTTAGCCATAATGCCTCCTTCATCTCCTTCAATGTATGTTTGTACTTTACTTCTTATGACCTTAACGTCAGATATTTTGTAGAATATCCATCAATGTGAGGTTTCCTGGTTTTATTTTTCTTATGGTTGGCCTACAGTTAGAGACTTGGGAGAACAGCACAGAGGTGAAATGCTTCTCACTACATTTTATCAGGGCTTAGATACATAACAACATAACTTATCACTGGTGATATTAACCTGGTCACTTAATTAAGTTGCTATTTTGAAACAGCCATCCAATGTGAAATAAGCACACCATGGAGAATGGGGGCTCCATCCCCTCAAGCGTTTATCCTTTGAGTTACAAACAATCCAATGACACACTTTGAGTTACTTAAAAATGTACAATTAAGTTATTATTGACTTAATAATAGCATCCTCTTGTGCTATCAAATAGTATGTCTTTTTTTTTTTTTTTTTTTAACACGGTGTCTCACTCTCCCACCCAAACTGGAGTGCAGCGGTGTGATCATGACTCACTGCAGCCTCAACCTCCTGGGCTTAAGCAATCCTCCCACCTCAGCCTTCTGAGTATCTGGGACTACAGATGCATACCACCATGCCCAGCTAACTTTTGTATTTTTTGTAGCGACAAGGTTTCACCATGTTGCCCAGGCTGGCCTTGAACTCCTGGACTCAAGCAATATAGCCTCCTCAGCCTCCCAAAAGTGCTGGGATTACAAAAGTGAGCCACCGTGCCCAGCCTCAAATAGTATGTCTTACTCACTCTTTCTAACTACTTTTTGTCCCCATTAAGCAACCCCACTCCACCCCCAGCCACCCATAACTTTCCCAGCCTCTGGTAACCATCCTTCTACTCTCTATGTCTATGAGTTAAATTGTTTTGATTTTTAGATCCTACAAATACGTGAGAACAAAGATGTGTCTCTTTCTGTGCCTCACTTATTTCACTTAACATAATGATCTCCAGTTCCAAACATGTTGTTGTAAATGACTGGATCTCATTATTTTTTATGGCTGAATAGTATTCCATTGGATATTCATCTGTTGATGGACTCTTAGGTTGCTTCCAAATCTTGGCTATTGTGAACAGTACTGAAACAAACATGGGAGAGCAGATACCTTTTCAATATACTGATTTCTTTTCTTTGGGTTATATACCAATTCCTCAATGGGATTGTAGGATCGTATGGCAGCTCTACCTTTCAGTTTTTTGAGTAACCTTCATATTCTTCTCTATAGTGAGTGTACTAATTTACATTCGCACCAACAGTGTACAAGGGTTCCCTTTTCTCCACATCCTCACCAGCATTTGTTACTGCCTGTCTTTTGGATATAAACCATTTTAACAGGGATAAAACAATATCTCCTTGTAGTTTTTGATTTACATTTCTCTAGTGATCAGTGATGTTGAGCACCTTTTCATATGCCTGTTTGCCATTTGTATGTCTTCCCAAGAAATGTTTATTCAAATCTTTTGCCCATTTTTTGATAGGATCATTACATTTTTCCTATAGAGTTGTCTAAGATCCTTGTCTATTCCGGTTATTAAACTCTTGTCAGACGGGCAGTTTGGAAATATTTTCTCCCATTTTGTGGGTTGTCTCTTCACTTTGTTGATTGTATCCTTTGCTGTGCAGAAGGTTTTTAACTTGATGTGATCCCATTTGTCCATTTTTGCTTTGGTTGCCTGTGCTTGTGGGGTGTTACTCAAGACATGTCCTGGAGAGTTTCCCCAGTGTTTTATTGTAGTAGTTTCATAGTTTGAGGTCGTAGATTTAAGCCTTTAATCCATTTGATTTGATTTTTATATATGGCAAGAGATAGAGGTCAGGTTTCATTCTTCTGCATAAAGATATCCTGTTATGTAAGCATCATTTATTGAAGAGATTGTCTTCTCTGCAGTGTTATGTTCTTAACACCTTTGTTGAAAACAAGTGGGCTATAAACACACGGATTTGTTTCTGAGTTCTCCATTCAGTTCCATTGGTCCATGTGTCTGTTTTTATGCCAGTTGCATGCTATTTTGGTTACTATAGCTCTGTAGTATAATTTGAAGTCAGGTAATGTGATTCATCCAGTTTTGTTCTTTTTGCTTAGGATAGCTTTGGCTATTTTGAATCTTTTGTGGTTCCATATAACTTTTAAGATTATTTTTTCTATTTCTGTGAAGAATGCCATTGGTATTTTGATTGCATTGAATCTGTAAATTTCTCTGAGTAATATGGACATTTTAACAATATTGATTCTTCCAATCCATGAACACTGAATATCTTTCCATTATTTAGTGTCCTCTTCAATTTCTTTCATCAGTGTTTTTAGTTTTCATTACAGAGATCTTTCACTTCTTTGGTTAACTTAATTCTTAGATATTTAATTTTATTTGTGGTTATTGTAAATGGGATTACTTTTTCACAGTGTTCATGGTCGGCATATAAAAATGCTACTTGTTTTTGTATGTTGATCTTGTATCCTGCAATTTTACTGAATTTATTGATCAGTTCTAATGGTTTTCTTGTGTTTGGGTGTTTGGGTTTTTCCAGATATAAGATTATATCATCTGCAAACAAAGATAATTTGACTTCTTCCTTTACAGTTTGAATGCCCTTTATATCTTTCTCTTGTTTGATTGCTCTAGCTAGGACTTCCAGTAGTATGTTGAATAACAGTGGTGACAAGGGGCATCCTTGTTGTGTTCCAGATCTTAAAGGAAAGGCTTTCAGTAGGCCCCCGACCCCATTCAGTATGATACTGGCTGTGGATCTGTCATATATGGCTTCTCTTATGTTGAAGTATGTTCCATCTATCTCCAGTTTTCTGAGGACTTTCATCATGAAAGGATGTTGAATTTTATCCAATGCTTTTTCAGCACCAATTGAAATGACCATATGATTTTTATCCTTCATTCTGTTGATATGCTGTATCACACTTATTGATTTGCAGATGTTGAAGCATCCTTGCATCCCAGGAATAAATTCCACTTGGTCATGATGTATTATCTTTCTAATGCATTGTTGAATTTGGTTTGCTAGTATTTTGTTGAGGATTTTTGCATCAATAGTCATCAGAGATATTGGCCTATACTTTTCTTTTTTAAAATGTGTCTTTGTCTGGTTTTGGTATCAAGGTAATACTGGCCTCATAGAATGAGTTTGGAAGCATTCCCTCCTCTATTTTCCAGAATAATTTGAATAAATTGGTATTAGCTCTTCTTCAAATGTTTAGTAGAATTCAGAAGTGAAGCCACTGGGTCCTGGGCTTTTCTTTCCTGGAAGAATTTTTATTATGGCTTTGATCTCGTTACTTGTTATTGGTCTATTTGGGTTTCGGATTTCTTCATCTTGGTAGGTTGTATGTTTCTAGGAATTTGTCCATTTCTTCTAGATTTTCCAGTTTATCAGAATATATTTGCTCATAGTAGCCATTAATAATCCTTTGAATTTCTGCAGTATTAGTTGTAGTGTCTCCCTTTTCAGTTCTGATTGTATTTATTTGTATCTTCTTTCTTTTTTCTTAGTTATTCTAGTCAAAGGTTTGTCAATTTTGTTTACTTTTCAAAAAATCAACTTTTTGTTTTATTGATCTTTTGTGATTTTTTTCATGTTAAATTCATTTATTTCTGTTCTAATCTTTATAATTTCTTTTCTTCTACTAATTTTGGGTTTGGTTTACTCTTGCTTTTCTAATTCTTTAAGATGCACTATTAGATTTTTTATTTGAAATTTTTCCTCTTTTTTGATGTAAGTGTTTATAGCAAAACTTCCCTCTTAGTTTTTCTTTTTCTGTATCCCACAGGTTTTTGTATGTTGTGTTTTTATTGTCATGTGTTCAAAAATTTTTTCAATTTCCTTAATTTCTTCAATGACCCACTGGTTATTTGGGATCACATTGTTTTATTTCTATGTATTTGTATATTTTCCAAAATTCGTCTTGTTATTAATTTCTAGTTTTATTCCATTGTGGTCAGAGAAGATGCTTGATATTATTTTCATTTTTAGAATACTTGAAAACTTATTTTGTGACCTAACACATGGTCTAACCTTAAGAAAGATCCAAGTGCTGAGAAAAATAAAGTGTATTCTGCAGCCATTGGATGAAATGTTCTATAAATATCTATTAGATCCATTTGATCTATAGTGCAGATTAAGTCTGATGTTTCTTTTTTGATTTTCTGTCTGGAAGATCTGTCTAATGTTGAAAGTGGGGTGTTGAAGTCTCCTGCTGTTATTTATTGGGGCCCATCACTTTCTCTTTAGCTCTAACAATATTTCCTTTATATAAAACTGGATACTCCAGTTTTGAGTACATATATTCTTAAAATTGTTACATCCTCTTGCTGAATTTACCTCTTTATCATTATGCAGTGACTTTCTTTGTCCCTTCTTATAGTTTTTGTCTTGAAATAAATTTTGTCTGATACAAGTATAGTCACTGCTGCTCTTTTTTTGGTTTCCATTGTCATGGAATATCTTTTTCCATTGCTTTATTTTCAGTCTTTGCGTGTTTTTATTGGTAAAGCATGTTTTTTGTAGACAATAGATAAATGGGTCTTGTTCTTTCATCCATTCAGCCATTTTATGCCTTCTGATTGGAAAGTTTAGTACGTTTACATTCAGTGTTATTATTGATAAGTAAGGACTTACTCCCACTATTTTTTAAATTTGTTTTCTGGTTGTTTTGTGGTCTTCTCTTCCTTGTTTCTTTCCCTGCCCGTCTCCCTTTAGGTGATTTTCTCTGGTGATAAAATTTAGTTTATTGCTTTTTATTTTTTGCATATCATATATTTTTGTTTGATGTTACCATGAGGCTTGCAAATACTATCTTATAACCCATTATATTAACCTGACAACAACTTAACACTATTTGCATGCACAAACAAGCAAAAAGAAAACTATTAAAACATCTACACCTTAACTTCATGTCCTACTTTTTAACTTTTATTGTTTCTGTTTGTATCTTTTTGTGCTACACCTTAAAAAGTTGTTGACTGCTATTTTTGATTGGTTCATTGTTTAGTCATTCTACTTAGGATAAGAGCAGTTTACACACAACATTTACAGTGTTATAATAGTTTAATAATATATAAAATATATAATATATATAATAATAGTTGTTCTGTGTACTTAATATTACCAGCCAGTTTTGTATATTCACGTGATTACTTTTTGCTCATTAACGTTCTTTCTTTCTGATTGAAGTACTCCCTTAGCGTTTCTTGTAGGACAGGTCAGATGTTAATAAAATCAGTCAGCTTTTGTTTGTTTGGGAAAGTCTTTATTTATTTTCTCCTTCATGTTTGAAGGATATTTTCACCAGATGTACCATTCTAGGGTATACATTTTTTCCTTCAGTGCTTTAAATATGTCATGTCACTCTCTCCTGGTCTCTAAGGTTTCCATGGAAAAGTCTGCTGCCAGAGGTATTGGAGCTCCATTGTATGTTGTTTCTTTCCTATTGCTGCTTTTAGGATTCTTTCTTTATTCTTGACCTTTGGGAGTTTAATTATTATATACTTTGAGGTAGTCTTCTTTGGATTAAGTCTGCTTGGTGTTCTATAACATTCCTGTATTTAAATATTGATATCTTCCTCTAGGATTGGGAAGTTCTCTGTTATTATCCCTTTGAATAAGTTTCTACCCTTATCTCTTTCTCTACCTCCTCTTTAAGGCCAAGAACTCTTAGATCTGTTTTTTTGTTTCTGTTTTTGTTTTTGTTTTTGTTTGAGACTATATTCTAGGTCTTATAGGAGTGCTGCATTGTTTTAAGTCCTTTTTTTTTCATTTCCTTGATCAATTCTGCTATTAGAAGACTCTGACGCATTCTCCTGTATGCCAATTGCATTTTTCAGCTCTGGAATTTTGGTGTAATTCTTGTTATTTCAATCTCTTTATTGAACTAATCTGATAGAATTCTGAATTCTTTCAGTGTTATCTTGAATTTCTTCGAGTTTCCTCAACACAGTTATTTTGAATTCTCTGTCTGAAAGTTCAAATATCTCTGTTTCCAGAATTGGTACCCAGTGCGTTATTTAGTTCATTTGGTGAGGTCATGTTTTTCTGGATGGTGTTTATGCTAATAGGTGTTCTCCAGTGTCTGGGTGTTGAAGAGTTATTTATCATCATCTTTGCTATATGGGCTTCTTTGTACTTGTCCTTCTTGGGAAGACTTTCCAGATATTTGAAAGGACTTGTGTGTTGTGATCTAATCTGTATCTGCTTTAAGGGGCACCCCAAGTGCAGTAATGCTGTAGTTCTTGCAGACCTGTAGAGGTACTGCCTTGATGGTCTTGGACAGGATCTGCGAGAATTCTCTGGATTACCAGGCAGAGACTCCTGTTCTGTCATCTATTTCCTCCCAAATAAAGTAAGTCTCTCTCTCTATTCTGAGCCACCTAAAGATGGGGGTCGAGTGACATAAGCACCCTTGTGGCCACCACCACTATAACTGCACTGGGTCAGACCTAAAGCTAGCACAGCTGTAACCACTCGTACACACAAGTTCTGCTGTAACCACCCCCTGGCTACTGTTTGCTCAAGGCCCTGGGGCTCTACAATCAGCTGGTGGCCAAGCCAGTCAGGCCTGTGTTCTTCTCTTCAGCGGGGTGAGGTCCTCCAGGCCCCAGGAGGGTCCAAAGGTGCCGTCCGGGAGTCATGATCTAGAGTCAAAAACTTTAGAAGTCTACCTGGCTCTGAAACCACAAGATACGGTTCTTCCCACTCTTCTCTCCCCTTTCTGAATGCAGAGAAGCCTCACTCCTTAGCCACTGCCACTCCAGTCCATGAGGAGTATTGCTAGACTACCGCTGATAATCCCTTAAGGCCCAAGGACTCTTAAGTCAGCTCGTGAAGAATACTTCCTGGCTTGGGACTCATCCTTAAGGTTAGCTTGTGGGGAGATATTTTAAGGCTATGCAAATGTTCTATTTCTCTTACAAGTTTTACCTACTGGTTTCAGCACTCAGTAATAGATCTTGCCCAAAGCAAGAGTTAATGTTGTTTACACTTTAAATAATTTGCTTTCTTCAGTCCTTCCTTCTATATTTGTTATTGACATTCTACTTTAAGGAAAATTTGTCCTTTATTCTCAATTTATTCAATCATTTATTTATATCAGTATGGACTCATTGATATTTACTTTATTGCCCGTGTTATAATCCAATACTATCATTATTCGGTTTCTCAAGTTATTCCAGCTTTGGCCCTTAGAAGATCTTTCAGATTGGCTCCTATGTTTTTTGACGTCTCTTTTTTTTTATCCTTAGAATATTCTGTCTTTGTGGCTCTACAATATATTTCAAGCTCCGTAATGCCTCATTTTCACAATCCATTCTTACTGAACTCATCTTGTAATTTCTTTAGCCCAGCACTAAAATTAAAGTGGCATTGTTCCTCTGGGGCAATACCCAAGGTTCATTGCCTACGCCAAGGAAATCAAGGATGCAGACACACAAGGTGTAAGTTTAAGAGCAGAGGTTTAATAGGTGAGAGAAACAGAAAAGCTCTCTCTCCTGCAGAGACAAGGGGGCTCCCAAGTGGGTTTTCTGGGTCTGTGGTGAAATGCACAGGGTTTTTATAGATGAGTTTGAGGAGGTAATGTCTCATTTACATAGGACCCAAAAGATTGATCAGACCAGGTGTGCCATTTACATAGCATATGAAGAAGCTGGCCACCCCATCCTAATCTTTTATTATGCAGATGGGTTCTCTACCTGGCGGGTGGCAAGTTTCCTGTTCCTTTATTGCACACATGGTTGACAAAGAAAAGGTAAGATGGAACCTACATGTTGAACATGTCTGGCCCCCAGGTAGCTTTTTCCTATTGGCACAGCTGCCAGCATTCACCTGTGCAAGTTCTAGCTTGTTTTTCTATGTCTGCACCTTGATTTTTCAGGCTATTCTTTGTTAGAAAAGAAAAGAAATTATTTGGGGGTTACTTTTTATTAAAAGGGAAACCTTGCTGAGGGTTCTTTTACCCTCACTAACTGCCTAAATAATTTCTTTCTAACTCCTGTATCAGAATCATTCATTTATTCAAAGACCTCAATTTTTTCTATTGGAGGATGGTATTTAGAACCCAAGATATTGACATGAGGTATGTATGTTGCCACTGGGTGTCATTGATTCTAGGCCATCTCAACAGAAAGAGTCAGGATGTATGTATATGTAACAACCAATGCATATATTTCTATAATTATTTTTGTATGTATCAATCTACATTTATTTTAAATGAACAAGTATTCATATTATTCTAGCACTGATTTTAAATTTAATATTCAGATCAATGCAAATAATATTTTCTTTAATATACATTGATGTTTTATTTCTATTTCTATAAACAATTTTTTTTGTTTTTGAGACAGTCTCACTGTGTTGCCCAGGCTAGAGTGCAGTGGCTGGATCTCAGCTCACTGAAAGCTCCACCTCCCGGGTTCACGCCATTCTCCTGCCTCAGCCTCCCATGTAGCTGGGACCACAGGCGCCTGCCACCACACCCGGCTATTTTTTTTTTTTTTTTTGTATTTTTAGTACAGATGGGGTTTCACCGTGTTAGCCAGGATGGTCTCGATCTCCTGACCTCATGATCCGCCTGTCTTGGCCTCCCAAAGGCTTGAGCCACCACGCCCAGCCAACAATTTTATTTTTAAAGATAGTTTATGATTAGAACTATTTTTTAATCCACTTACTTAAGAGCTGATTTATTTCTTAATAACTACATCTTTCAAAAACATGCAATTATAATTATTTTAGCATTCCTTTCACCCTTACATGTCTTAATCTGGATAATAAACTACAAAGTGACCCCAAATGAGTTAATCTGAGCTCAGTAGGCTCTTTGAATACTGTTATTTAGATCATAGCCTCTCAAGCCTTACTATTTCTACAAATCATCTGAGGATACCGTTAAACTGCAGACTGATTCAGTAGGAGTGGGGAGGGGCCTGAGAGCCTGTATTTTTATGTGGCTTCCAGGTGATACCAATGCTGCAGGTGCACAGACCACACTTCGAGTGGTGGTAAGACTGAAGATTACATAGTTGTCATTGTGTAAGCTTTCTACGCAGTTGTTCTGCGTCCTCAATCCTATAGTGCTTGTTCCTTCCTTTATTCCAGAGCCCAAATGCCTCATTTCAAAACCCATTTCTAGGGAACTCAGTAACCTTTAAAGTTCCATTCAGTCTGTAGCTCTTTTTTACATTTCTACACCTATTTCAGTTTAGAGGCTTTGTCTATCACACACGCAAGGTAAGTTTACATCAGTTTGTAAATTAGATTAGCTGTGTTTGACAAGTGGGAATGGGAAAATGTCCTTTTCCACCTCTTTTCATTCTTCAGTAGTTTGGTGAATAGAGCAGACCTTAGAACATACTATTTGCCAGACTATATTCAGGTCTCACTTATACATCACAGCCACCTCACTTATATACAACAGCTACCTCACTGTGAGCTTTCTCATTTTCAATCTTGTATTAATTTTGATAATTTTTTTAACCCAAGGAAAACACTTATGGAGTCTATTACAAGATTGGTGGGTTCACACTGTGATCAGAGACAAATGCTTAAGGGAATAGTGGAGCCATTCTGTGATTTATGACCATTCCTGGTGGGGGGTAGGGTGGGAGTGTAGGGAGAGAGAGTGAGAGTGGGGAAGGAATAGAATAAATATAAAAAGAGTATTGCAGTCTTGTGGCCATCTGTGCCAACTGCATGCTGCATATCTCAAACAGAAATAGACAGGATATAAGCAAATGTTATTAGTTGCTTTTAATTTTGTGCTTTTCAAAATTATTTGTGTTATATCCATTCATTCATTTACCCATCCATCATGATTGCACTAGAGTTCTGAGTTCTTACTCTGATATAGCCTTATGATGGGCACTGGGGACCACATGCTAAGAGATAGTCTCTATCTTTAATTGGCTTTGGGTAGAGAAGTATGGAATGAAAAGCACACAGGTGAATACAAAACATTATGATAAATGCTACATTGTGGCACAGAGTACTGGAGGCACATAAGAAAGCACCTTATCCAGTCTTGGGGATCCTGGAAGTTTCCTACAGGCAACAGGCTCTAATTTGAGGTGTAATACATGAATAGGAGTAATTCAGGTAAAGAAAAGCAAGGACAAAGGGCAGAGAAGAGGCAGCAGGTGGAAATGTGGTTATTTTGGGAACATTCTAAGGAAAGAGATTACCATGTACAAAACCCAAATGTTGAGGATACAACTTCTCCCAATTTTTCCTTCTCCCGGACTCCCCATTTTAGTGATGTCAGCACCACCAACTTAGTTACACTGTCCACAAATTAGGAGTAATCCTTGCCTTCTCCCACTCGTTCATTCTGCTGTTTCCCACTTAGACAATCACTTAGTCCTGTCAATTCTTCCTTCTAGCTATATCTTAAATGCATTTTCTAGTCTCCATTCATGAGGTCACTGAAATATCACATTGTCCAAGATTATGGACAATCATCTCTTACCTAAATTACAAGAGTCTCCAAAATGATACTCTTAGTTCCAGCTTCAAACATCTTTCAGGTTGAAAAACATTTATTTTCACTATAGTGATATTTCCACTATAGTGAGTTCAAGGAACTAATAGCCAATATTTACCACACTCACAAAAAAATACAAATGAATGAAAACAGTTATGACCCACCCATGACTGCAGTGGGTTCCAAAGATAAAACACTACTACTGTCGCTCCATTCTCAAATCCTCCAATAGCTCCTCATTGCCTTCAGGATCAAGTACAAATCCCTTAACATGGTTAACAAGGCCTTAAGTCACTGGGCTCCTGCCTACATCTCCACATTGCTGATCCAATACTTAACACATTTCATATACAGTATATTTTTTGTTCACCTAGATATGATAGTCACTATACAGGGCACTCTAAATAAAATGATGAATAAGATAAACAGTCTACTTATATTCTATCAAAGGAGACTTTTAAACAAATCATCAAGTTATTAACAACTGTTGTAAGAACACTTTTCCATCATCACTTTTATGATGCGAGTACCCTAGACATTCTAAACATAGTATTTGGCATTTTGGGAGGTCTTCACCTATTTCGGATTATAAATTTTTCCAGATATTGATTTTTAAAGAAGATTATTATTTTAATAAAAGACATTGCCACTCTATTAGTTACAGTAATTCTAGCTACTGTATCAGATGAAGTGTGAAATTTCAGTAGTTTAAGACAGTGAAACTTATTTCTAACCCTCAATGTGTTCCTTAAGCAGGAGAAACAAAGCAATTATTCAGGTATTCAAGCTGATGGAAGTTCTTTCCTTATTAGTTCAGGATTTCTAAGTTCCCTCGACACTGACATCCTGTTGACAGTCAGGGAAAGAGAGGGGGACTTGCAGGTAGGTTTCAAAAGACCAGACTTGGAAACAACATATATCCCTTCTGACCACATTCCATTGGCTAGAATTCTTTCACACAACGATGCCCAAGTGAAGGGGTCTTGGGGGAAGTATAGAACAGGTCTGAGCCCAGAAACAGAAGGAAGTGAGTTCAGGGAACTAATAGCCGGTGTTTACCACACTCACAAAAATATACAAATGAATGAAAACAGTTATGACCCACCCATGACTAGAGTGGGTTTGCTGTCATCCAACGTGATCTATACCACCTGTTCATATGTGACTGAGAGGACCACTGGCCATCCATAGCCTGGGAGGTTACATCATCACCTTGCACCTCACACTCTAATAAGTTTTTCTTCAATTATCATAAATTTATAGGCAGATGATAATTCTAAATATCTTTTAAAAATAATTCTACTTTTAGGTGCTTATGGTGTTAAGACTCAAACAGAGTTACTAGTACACTAGTCACTGTGGAAACCTTCCCTCCTGTGCCTGTCTTTCCCCCTTCCCTGCCTGTTCCCTAGCAACCTGGCATTTGGTAAATCTTAGTTGTCTTTTAGATCTTAGCGAAAAATTACTTTTAATATTATGTTCTCAAAGACCTCCCCAAATCTGGGTTAAGAGTTTTTTCCATAACTTCTAGAAGCAATTCATGATTACTGTGTATGTATACTTATGAAAATGCATGACTTAATGCCTGGTTAATTATTATATCCCTGGAATTCAGCACAAGACCATAATGGGTGATATATACTTATGGACTGAATTGATTGGCATTTTTCAATACAGCTGGCATGCAGGACATGAAGCGAGATAAATGTGGAAGAAGTCATTATCAAAAATAAATAAATAATAATAATAAGTCATTATCCTGAAAATAACCTACCATGGTAGTTCTCAAAGTGTGGTCACAGTACCAGCAACATCAGAATCCCTTGGGACCCTTTTAGACATGCATATTCCCAGGCCCTGCCCCAGACAATTCTGAGTTACTATGAGGGTTAGAGCCCAGCAATCTGTCTTTCACCAAGACCTCTGAGTAATTATGATCCATATTAAAGTTTGAGAACCACTAGGAATGTAGATAAATCTGAAACAAGTTGAAAGAAAGAAAGAGAGAGAGAGAGAGAGGAAGGAAGGAAGGAAGGAAGGAAGGAAGGAAGGAAGGAAGGAAGGAAGGAAGGAAGGAAGGAAGGAAGGAAGGGCAACATTGATAATCTAATAATAACAGCTACTATTCCTGAAGTACTGATGTCCAGGAGTTGACCTTAGGAGTTGTGACACTAAAATGGTCTTGTGACTCAAATAATCCAATTACATGTGGTTTAACTACAACAATAGTAGTAACATATGGGAAGAAGGTAATGAGAATTCAGAAGATAATAAAGTAGTAAATAAATAGTAAATAGAGTGATATAATTGAGTCAAGCAGTACAACCAATTGAGTAGGAATTATTAACTGACACAAGCAATAACTTTAACCATAAGTAATGTGTAAATTGAGACCAACGTACCAAACCCCTTTGGAAGGCTTTGCCACAACATCAGTATGAAAAAACTGAGCCTGTCAATCAGAGTTGCATCCTAGTCCATATTCTTCTGATTCCTAAGAGATCTCAACAAGCTGAGGAGTTTGGTCTAAACAATCCTTGAAAAAGTAACCCCCCAATATTGTTTAGGATGACATAAAGGTTTAGAATTGATATGTGAAGTGTGCGACGGTGACAGATTGGATTAAGAAAATGTGGCACATATACACCATGGAATACTATGCAGCCATAAAAAAGGATGAGTTTGTGTCCTTTGTAGGGACATGGATGCAGCTGGAAACCATCATTCTTAGCAAACTATCACAAGAACAGAAAACCAAACACCGCATGTTCTCACTCATAGGTGGGAACTGAACAATGAGATCACTTGGACTCGGGAAGGGGAACATCACACACCGGGGCCTATCATGGGGAGGGGGGAGGGGGGAGGGGGGAGGGATTGCATTGGGAGTTATACCTGATGTAAATGACGAGTTGATGGGTGCAGCACACCAACAAGGCACAAGTATACATATGTAACAAACCTGCACGTTATGCACATGTACCCTACAACTTAAAGTATAATAATAATAAATAAATTTAAAAAAAAAAGAAAAAAAAAACAACATAAAATATATATTTGACTCTTAAATTTAGATTTCTGACTTTAAGTTGAATTTGTACTACGTTTGTGAACAGTGTCAAAATATTACAAGAACTTAAGGTTTGTCATATTTTATAAGTTTAATTTATTGGATTTATCAAACATATATATATATAGGAGTGTTGATTTGTCAATGTGAAACTAAAAACTTTAAAATATATAAATACATTAGGTTTGTTGGTGAAATGTAAAAGTTTCTGAATGTTTATCTAAGTTGTAAATGAAACCAGTATTTCAATGTCTCTTAGAAGAATTAATAAATTTGTTACATAAATAAATAGAATAATATGAGTCATAAATTAAGCTTAAAAGCTTAAGAAAAACTAAGTTTTAAAATTTACAAGTTTAAACCCTAGGTAACTCCATAGCAATCTTCTCTGTGTATAAAAATGTTCTTGAGAACATTGTAAAGAAAGGAATTCACATTTAACACAAACGGCTTTAGACGAATTGACTTGTTTAATCCAACTTCCTACTGTGAGGTAGGCAATGTTTTTACCCTCCTTTTATCATGAGCAATAGGCTAAATGAAATGCCCAATCATAGAGCTTGGGGGAGGCAGAGCTAGGATTCACACCTAGCACATGGGATTCTAGAGCCTATCTTCTGACTGCTCCATGTTGCTCCCTCCTCCTGTAGTACTGTTTGGAGCCAAAGGGAGAGAGAGACAATGAGGCTTGAGGGAAGTATTCAAGTGTGGCTTGGATAGAATCCTGCCAAAGAGGATATGAGTCATATTATTCTATTACTATATCTAACAAATTTATTCATCACTTCTAAGGAACATTGCAATATTGGTTTTATTTAAAACTTAGATAAACATTCAGCAACTTTTACATTTTATCAACAAACCTAAAGTATTTCTATCTTTTTAAAGTTCTACAGTTTCACATTGCCAAGTACACACTCCTACATATATTTGAATGAGACTGGGTAGACGGCTGAATTTTGCTTCCTTTCTCATCTCCCACTGGCACCCACTCCCACTCATCTTCACTCTTCTGGTTACTCTAAGGAAGGATCTCAAAGAAAGGAACTTTAAGATAGAGGATGGATTCCCAATTGGGTATCTTTGCTGGAGAGATGGAGAGTTGGAATCCATACTTGACTACATTTTGACCGTAACTCTCTTCCTGCATTTGAGCCTCTGCTTTCCGGCCATCATCAGCCAATCTGTCTCTTCCATAACCCTGATGCTTAATGCCACCTATTTGCTATTTGCTACTTCTTTTTCATTTTGCTCTTATTGAAAATACATTTATTCAAGAAGTGAATCTCAAGTACATACTTCATTTCAGGGTCTGAGCTGGGAACAAAAATTCCAAGAGATAACATAGTATAGAAACAATAATAATTTCGATGATGAAGCACGTTGGAATCCTCACTCTTAAGGAAGGTATGAGTAGGTTTTTGACAGGTGAGGAAGGTAGGTAAGAATGTTCCAGGAAGAGAAAACACATATTAATAGGCTTGGAACCAGAGGGAGTTAGACTCTTTAAAGGAACTGAAAGAAGGAATGAAAGTTGTTTTTGGAACAAGAAAAGGGAACTGGTCCCAAATGAGCCTGTGTAGTTACTGTGCCAAGTATTGACATTATCACACAATCAGTATGATAGAGAAATATTGTTCAAGGGATCCTGTGTGTTGTGAGTTGACCAAAGAGCACCAAAGTCATCAGTCAGGAGACACAAGAGTGTTTTAAGACAGTTAGACCTATGTATATACAAGTAAAAATCTGCTAGTGGAAATGACGAGAGGTGATTGTAGAGAGTTCATCTTTGTTCAGTTCATCAGATGTTGAATTCATTGAATCTATTTATAGAATTTATATGCTTATCTTTTACAGTGTCAGAGACTGAGACAAAAGAGTGAAGGAATCCTGGCCTTTAAAAATGTCTTGTCATACACACACATATTTATACAACAAATATTCAGTTGGCCCTTGATGTCTGTGGAGGATTTTTTCCAAGTCACTGATATAAAATGACATACTATTGGCATATAATCTAAGCACATCCTCCTGTATACTTTGAATCATCTCTATGTTACTTATAATGCATAATACAAAGTAAATTTTATGTGAATAGTTGTTATACTATATTGTTTTTAAAATTTGTATTATTTTAATAGTTACATTATTATTTTTTCTTGGTTTTTATTTTTCTAAATATTTTTTACCCACATTTGGTGGAATCCATAGACACGGAATCCATGGAGACGTAGGACTGACTGTATATATGTGTGTGTGTATGTATATAATATATATTCTGTATATCTGACACATGTGTGTATATATAGTATATATAGGATGTATATTTACTTTATGTGACAAATATTACACACACATACACATATATTCAAAGATAATGAATATGAAGGGATCCTGGCCCTTAGGACCTAGAGTTTAGTTCCATATTTGTGTATATATGTACACATATTTAGTATATATGTGACATATATGTATACAGTATATGTATCTGTATTAATATATTTATATACATCTGTATCTGTATGTGTGTGTATATGTATGTATATGTGTGTGTATATATGTGTATATACATGTGTATATATACACACACACACAGGTATATACATATACACTGTAGCAGAACAAATCATGGGCCAGTAATTAATCTGGAGAGAGGATGAGAGGCCAATGAGCTGCCTGGAAGCTGTTTCCCAATGGTCAAGAAAAGAAGGGAAATGCTCTCTGTGTTGTCAATGAAACATATTCCATAGGCCCATGACCCTGGGAACATGTTTGAATTTTACAATAAAGTTTCTGTCTTTAAGTAGATCAGAAAAGTCAGCAGGATTGACCCAAGGAGAACTCTATAGCTCTAAAGACCTAAACTGCAGCAAGCTTGGCTAACATCTGTAATAGAACATCTACCAACACAGCCAGAGGCGACTGTGCTGGAAATAAGAAGGCTTACACCTTTATTACAAGAAAGGACTTATTTTGCACAAAATTGTCATGACTATAATAAAAGAGAATGAGAGAGGCTTGTTTGAGAACATCACTCTCTTTTCAGTACCTCACTGAGAAATGTGAGTAATGACAGAGTTGCCACCACTTGAAAGCTGATTTGGAAATGGAAGGGCTTACTTATCTCAGGCCCCATGACTCATGGGAGAATCACCGAAATCTATTTCTTTTAATGTTTTCCAAAGAGAATTACTGATCAAAGTTGTTTTCTTCCCAGAGGTGTGTTCCTTCTAGCACAGGGATGAGGCATATCTCTGGGACACCCAGAGGACATTTATAGTCACTTCCCAAGTGGCTCTTGTTCTCTGGATTAAAAATGAAAATTATCTCTCGTCTGTCAATGTAACATCTTCCAGCAGCATGAAATTCTGTCAAACAGAAATTGAAGATGAATAAAACGAAGATACACACTCAGGATTATTCCTATTGTGAAGCAGCAGTGCTCTGCACTGACGAGTCTACTCCCTAATAGTAGATTTAGGGAAATAGAGACATACTGGTTTTTTAAACGCCCCTGTACAGTTTGCCACAGGAAGTAGCATTGATTGAATAGCCTGACAAACACTGTCAGCATATGCAATGAGCCAACTATACCGCACTCCAGGGCAGGATTACAAACGGTTTGTGTGCATTTTGGGGGGTAACCAGTTATCATAATTCCATTTGTAATTTATGTTTGCATGAAAATGCAGTTTTTAACCATTGCTAGGATTTGAGGAGCAAATGTAACCTGTTTTCATTTTGTCAAACTCCAGGGAAATTCAGCATGTCAGCTCAGAAATAATGCACATCTACATTATTGGATGGCTGGTCTCTCAGAATAAATAACTACCCTTTATAGGAACCATATTTATAGAACATGTCTGGTACATGCACACAAAGCTGCCTATTACCCATCAGGTTCCATTCTAAATTGACACATACCTAAATTCAGGTCAAAGAAAAGAAAGGCAAATGAATAAGAAGTCAATTTCCAATCTTTCATTTTTGATGTCAGCAAGCCCTAAGAGACAGACTTTTTAAGAGTATCCGAGGGGGAATACTGCAGCGCTCTAGCTGGATGACTTGAATCTGAAAATTTTCTTATTCTTGGAATAGCAAGGAGGTGGTTAAGATGAGAAGGAGAGAAGTCATGGGAGACAGAGACAATATATCATATTAAATGGTTACACGTCAGAATGTATGATCTAAAATGGGAGGTGTGGAGTAAAATGAAACTTTCAAGAATTTGAAAACAAATTCCAAATAATTATATAATCATTATAATTAGGCAGCATCCTTAATCCTTATATAAAGAATACTCCAATTTTTGTTTTGAGCTTGGCATCCTGTACATGTTTCTGGAGGAAAAAGACATCGTTTTACCAGATTTGGAAAGAGGTCTGTATATGAAAGTTCAAAATCCAGTGATACAATCTGTTAGAAGATTTAAGAAACTTAAAACCCCTTTTGTGGAATGTAGTGCAGGTGATACCCTAGTTCCTGAATTTCAACTCAGTGGTTTTCAAATGTTTTTATCCATGACCAATAGTAAGAAAAATATTTTACCTTGATACCCCTCTCTCATATCTAAAAAAAAATAGTTTCGTAGTATAGTTGTTACCCTTATTGTTAGATGCACTCTGATATTTTCTATTCTATTCCAGGCAATTCTATTTAATTTATAAAGTGCTACTAATAATCCAGTAAATTGATTTTATGATCCATTTATGGGCTTCATTCTGCAGTTTGGAAAACACTGTTTTAACTGACCAAAAGGTGACAAGTGCAAAGGGAAAAAAAATGAGGTAATGAACAGTTTCAATAGGCAAGGTGAGTCCTACTTTAAGCATTGACAAAGGTTAGAGTCAAAAAGAGGGACAGTTGGCATTAACAAAAGCGACATAAGAGGAATTGGAAGGAAGAGGACAAGAATGTCCTGGTGAGATGGAGGGAACATTGAAAACTGTGTCTAGACTAAATGATCAGAAATTTCTTGTTAATTCAGAGGAAAAAACTATTAACTCATTACACAAAATAAAAGACAACTTTAATAACTTTCCAATACTTGGATTTGTTGTTTTACAGGCAAAGCCAAAGATGTGCTGTTTGATTGCTAAGACAGTTATCACCCTCTGTGGAAAGAAAAGAAGAGGCAGGAGAAGAAAAAGATTTAGAGAAAATATTGATAATCTTATTTTTGGCTTCTGACAATATCTATCTTTCTGGGAGCTTCAATTTTTCTTAAAGCTTTCATACTTTTGGTCTCCAAGTTCTATGAAAATCAAGGACAATAAACAATATTTCAATAACTAAACGAATGTGACTTTTAGTGTAACTTCTTAATAAGAAGGTTTAGTTTAGAAGGGAAACTGCTAAATTGGATGGACAAATTACTCATGTTTTTTTTTTCTTCAAAATTAATAGGAATGACTATAGGTCAAGACTAGCTTGAAGGGAGGCACGGTTATTCAAGTTGAAAATCTTTCTCAAGGTGGTATCAAGTGCCTTGGAACAATTCAATTAACTAATCACAGATGGTTGCCAGATATGCAGTCTAAACTTTCATTTCACTAACAAATGTCACCGTTAAGAAAATCTGAGTTTTGGGAAATTGGGGGTGATTCCATGTGAAGGATAACTTCTGTTCTTGTCAAGATTTTATAGGAACCAGATGAGGAAGTACAGTGTCGCATGAGGGAAAACTTCCTAGCAGTTGGAGATGCCCAACAATGAGTGATCACATTCTTTGAAAAGTGAGACTCTCATTGCTGATCACCCTGGAGATTTCTGCATGGGGGGCACCCTGAACTTGAAAATCTCTGAGGTGCCTGGCAAGATTCAGGGCACTGAGGTCCAAAGGAGTGAATATTGGCAAACTGATTCTATTACACTGAAATGTATCATCAAATTAATAAATTACATAAAAATACCCTACAGGTGTAGCTCTCTAGCTCTTCTCTAATCACAGAGTGCAATCTGTTTTTTTTTTTGTCATACTCTGGGGAATTGCCATAGTGATATGATAGGAATGTTTGCTATCGTGTCAGTAGTTCTTATCGATTTTTGAGTAATAAAATTATTTGATAAACTGAATAAAATTTCTTCAGAAATATGGATATGTATATAATCACATAATTGCAAGCAATTAGAGGATTCAGAAACCCTGTGATAAGTCCATAGAGATCTAGAACATAAACCAAGATTGTGAGACAACTTGCAGTATTAGATCTAGGATGAAAACATAGCTTTTCTACTATTTTAGCTGCTAATAACTAATAAAACACTTGAGACTCTCAGGGAGAAGGAGGAATAGTATTTGGAAATGTTCCCTGTAGTTGTCATTACATCCTACTGGCCCATATAATTTGCTTTTCACAGTTCAAAACATGCAGGTCAAATTTAATCTAACTGTCAAGAAAATCCTCTCCATATATTTCTCTCTCTGTGTGTTTTCTTTATTTTAAGTTAAATTTTTTGACAGAAAATGTTTCTTTAACCCAAACCAATTTTTATCAGCCAGGTGCCTCTGGTGGGATCCAAAGTAGTTGTTCATAGGAAAATGAGTAAATAAATGATTTTGATATCTCTGTAATGAGGGATAAATAAAGTGATGATTAATTATCTAATAAATCATGCCAAAGAAGCTCCATTATGTTTTGCAAAAGTCTTCAGAATATTTTTCTCTGAAGGAAGCAGAAGACAAAGTTCTGCTTAGAGAACTTTGGGCTTGGTAGTTCAAGATAACAATGTCCATCAGCTATGGTATGCATAGTTGCCTTTCTTTCTTACTAACAGCAGAAACCCTTTCCATGACATCGTCTGATCCTATATCTCAGAAGAGGTGTTTGGTTTGACTAATCCCTGACAAAAGATAGCAGCTCCATTTACCTTGGATTCCAGAGGCAATAAATTTCCGTCCTCACTTCCCCAATAGTGGACTGGTTTTGATATTTCATCTACACAGAACCATTATGAAGTATGATATGGTTTGGCTCTGTGTCTCCACCCAAATGTCATGTTTAATTGTAATTTCCAATGTTGCCAGGGGTAGCTGGTGGGAGATGTTGGGGGGATCTGGATCATGGGGCCAGATTTCCCCCTTGCTGCTTTCATAATAGTGAATGAGTTCTCATGAGATCTGATGGTTTAAAAGTGTGTGGCACTTCCCTCTTCTCTCTCTCTCTCTCACTCTGCCATGTGAAGAAAATATTTGCTTCCCCTTTGGCCATGATTGGAAGTTTCCTTAGGCCTCCCCAACCATGCTTCCTGTACATCCCATGGAACTCTGAGTCAATTAAGCCTCTTTTCTTCATAAATTACCCATTCTTGGGTAGTTCTTTGTAGCAATGTGAGAATGGGCTAATACAAGGTGTGGCTCCCATTCTTCACTATCAATAATGAACACTCACAATAAAAACCTTGTGCTAGTCTGAATAAGTCCACTCTCACACTGCTATAAAGACATACTAGAGACCAGGTAATTTATAAAGAAAAGCAGTTTAATCAACTCATGGTTGTGTGGGCTGTACAGTCTATTACTTCTGGGGAGACTTCAGGAAACTTACAATCACAATCATGGCAGAAGGTGAAAGGGAAGCTGGTATATCCTCACATGGCTGGCAGGAGAGAGAGAAAGAGAGAAGGGGGGGGGTGCTATACACTTTCAAACAACCAGATCTCGTGAGAACTCTATCAAGAGAACAGAAAGGGGGAAGTCTGCTTCTATGATTCAATCGCCTCCCACCAGGCCCCTCCTCCAACACTGGGAATTACAATTTGACATGAGATTTGGGTGGGGACACAGAGCCAAACCACATCATAGCCTTAAAATCTAAATTAGCAGATCCAGGTAGGTCCAAACACTAAAATTTCTTTGAGACTTTTTAAGACAACTTTCTAAGTATTCTACCTAAAAAGCAGCAGCAAAAGAGAGAAAGTGTGTCAATGCCCTTCCTCACTGTCTGGACCTCTTAATATTTAGGAAGCTTGAGACCCCTATATTCATGATAGCATATAGGTATATACCATATATGTTTATTATATTGATATATAAAAGTGTATATAATTAAAAAATTAAACCACTTATGTTTTTTCATGTTGCATACCCAATAGCATCACGTAAGTTTAGCACAAAGCCCATTTACTTATAAATTTTGACCTTTAAAGAGTATATCTACCATAATAAAAAAAGGAAATACTAAATTAATGAATAAAACGTTTTCTTGCTGTCCCTACTACTAGAAAATTGGTTTAGTGGAAACTGATGAACAAGTAAGTTCATAGTAACCATTTGCCATTTAATTGTGATCATTTTTGCAAACATACCTATCAATACCAAGAAATAAATATGCTTAGTATAATTGACATGGTTTCTTTCTCAAAGTGAGATGCAGAGCTGAGTCAGAAGCATTTCCATTATACCAAGTCAAGTTCACTTAAAGGAATATAATGGGCATAACCCTGGTAAATTACTACTTCTGACAGAGTAGGCAAAAAGACACAAGGAAATATTTTCCTTTTTTCAGCATTTTATGAAGGTAGGAAAACAAAAATTTGTCTGGGGACACTGGGTGTCCTTCAAAAGACAAACTGCCAAGCTTGGAGGTGACAGGAAACTGTAGAGTTCAAGCCCATTTTGAAGATGCTCCCAACTGTCAGCTTCAGGAGAGATGTGATGCAGTCTGATAAGGATAACGGATTTGGCTCATTACCTACTGAAAACATTCTGTTGTGAGATGGAGCATCCTCAAAGCAACAGGGAAAATTTCAACTTCCTTTAACATTGGCGAGAGGGGCGGTTGGTGATGTGAATACCTACTACCCACGGGTACTACAAATGATCAAACATAAAAGCCATCTTCTAGGGGATTACCTAGTTTTTAAATCAACCATAAAAATTCAGGTCAGGCTTCCAAGAGATGCAACTAATATCAACAAACACCCATTGAAATGAATCATGGAATCATTCTCTTCTACAGTAACTTCCATGAATGAGAGAAAGAAAATAACATGGTGACCTTTCAGAGTTTCAGTCCTTTTCTGTCCTGGATGAATTGCCACACAGGTTTTTGCTTATTTGATAAATAGCCTTCAAGTCACCACTTAAAATATGCAATGCATTCCTAGAAATACCCTCATCAAAATTCAGTGTGATAAGATTGTAAGATAGTTTCCTAGATAGAAATAGATAGAGAATTTCAAAAGTTGTCTGCTAAAATCCAAAAATAGCAAATTAAAAGTTCTAGCTCAGACTTTATATACCCACGTAGTAATGGGAATGATTCTGCTTAGGTACTATTTCTGACACAGTGACTACAATTTTATCCCACTCATTTAATGAATTTATGCACATTAAAATAATAGCTTTTTGATTAAACTCATTAAGCTCAATTTGCATTTTAAAGTAGTAGTTTCAGGCATAAGATAACAGTGAATCAAAAATATAACTGGTAAAGGCGCTTGAGGAATATATCTCTATTATTTGGATGAGCTGGGTTTCTTCTAGCTTTTAATAAATTAACACACCAGAGTTTCCAGGAAACTCTACATTCCTGAATGTGATTGAATTGTAAGTCAATCACAAGTCACTTACACTGGCAAAAGTTACACACATTAGCAAACAAATATTTTTATGTATAAATTGCCTGCTTCTAAAGGGATAAAAATAAGTTTTTGTCTTCTTTCAAATTGAAAGAGTCTTAGAAATCTTGCTGGTACTGTAAATTTACTTAGTAAATCAGCTTTCACAACAATAAGAAAAGAGAAAGATGCTGAAGCAGATACTCATGAGTTCTAAATTTCAAGTTAATATGTCCTAAATTCCACAGAATCAATGCTTCACTTTCAGAAGCCACTTTAAATAAATGGCCTACAAAGTTTCTGAAAACTAAGGCAAACTAAGATTGTATTCAGTATCTTTCATTTCTTCATTTTCTGGACCCCATTAACACTCATGTAATTAACAATCACAAAGTCAACCAGTGATCACTTTGCAGTGGAGTAGATTAATTTTCTGTAACATATTTCTATCTACGGCTGTGCTCTGGGTTCACTTTTCAGCTGAATGGTGTGCAATGAAAATTTTGCAGTCAGCACAGACACTGAAAGGTTAGGAAAATTTTATCTGTATATGTTTCAACATAAATGGATAATCAACCTTATTTTGTTTGCATAATTTTCCTTTTATACTTTTATATTAGTGATTTACTGTTACATAATAAATGATCCCAAAACTTAATAGCATAAAGCTGGGGCCAGCAAACTTCTATAAAGGGTCAGATAATAAATATTATTAGACTTTGGGAACCACAAGAGAGGCAAAATTAAAATTAAATATGTACATACTTATATAACAAGAGAAAAAAACATATTTCCACAAAATTTTATTAACAAAACTAGGAAATATAACTTTCATTTGCGTCCATGTGAAGAGACCACCACACAGGCTTTGTGTGAGCAATAAAGCTTTTTAATCACCTGGCGGCAGGCCGGCTGAGTCTGAAAAGAGAGTCAGCGAAGGGATATAGGGATGGGGCCATTTTATAAGATTTGGGTAGGTAGTGGAAAATTACAGTCAAAGGGGGTTGTTCTCTGGCTGGCAGGGGTGGGGGTTACAAGGTGCTCAGTGGGGGAGCTTTTGAGCCAGGATGAGCCAGGAGAAGCAATTTCACAAGGTAATATCATCAGTTAAGGCAGGAACTGGCCATTTTCACTTCTTTTGTGATTCTTCACTTGCTTCGGGCCATCTGGACATATAGGTGCAGGTCACAGGGGATACGATGGCTTAGCTTGGGCTTAGAGGCCTGACAATAACAATAATAGCTGAATACATCTGCTGTGGTCTGAATGTTTGTGTGTTCCCAAAATTCATATGTCAAAATCCTAACCTCCACAGTGATGATATTAGGAAATGGGATCATTTGGGAGGTGATTAGGTCACAAGGGCATAGCCCTCGTGGTTGAGATTAGTGCCCTTATAAAAGAGCCCCAGAGAGCTGTCTTGACCTTTCCACTAAGTCAGGTTACAATGAGAAGACGTCTGTGTATGAAGGAAGAGGCCTTCACACCAGACACTGAATCTGCTCGTACCTTGACCTTGGACTTCTCAGCCTCCAGAACTGTGACAAATACATTTCTGTTGTTTATGGTATTTTGTTATAGCAGCTTTACTAGAATAAGATAATTTTTTTTTTGGAATATAGTTCCATGAATGAGAAGAATGAAACCATTTTGTCTTTTTTGATTAATGGGGATCAAGGTTGATATTGCCTATCTTTATAGTAGAAACATGGCATCATTCTTCAGCAAAGCCTTTGCTTGCTTCTCTGAAACATAGTGTCCTTTGTGGAAATTACCAGAATGTGTTGCCTGAATCTCTGCATTTGGTATCCATGCACTCCTCTCAATCTGCTGGACAATTTATCAAATGGATAAGTAGGTTAGAAGAACAGACTGGGGTAAGCCTGCTTGGGTTCGAATTCTAGCTGCACTACTCATTAAATGTGTGATCTTTGACTACTTACTGAACCTATTTAGTAACATCATTTATTCCACCATAAAATGAGTAATGGTATCACAGAGTTGTTGTAAAGATTAAATGTGTTAATAAATGCAAAGTTTTAGAACAGTGTGGAACATATTATAAATCACTTGATATAAATGCTTTTCTTTGATTTGTTTCCCCAACCATTTAAAGAAATAAAACCATGCTTAGCTTGCTGGTTGTACGAAAACAGTCTGCAAGCCAGATTTGACCATAATCCATAGTTTGCAAACCCCCTTCCTTAAAGCTGCAACAATTTATTACTTCTTACTACTCTGTGGGTTGTCTGGGTGGTTTCTGTACTGATGTTGCCTGGGCTTGGTCATGCTGCAGCATTCGGCTAGAGGGTTGGCTGGGCAGGCTCGCCTTAGAGGCCTGTTTTACAAATTCAAAAGCATCCTAGTTCTCCTCCATGAAGCCTCTCATCCTTCATTAGGCTGGACCATCAACAGCAGTTTCAAAGTCATCTTCCAAGAAGAGAAAGGAATGCTGCAAGGTCACTTGAAGCATAAAGTATAAAACTAACATCATTTCTGCTAAAGTCACAAGGCCAGCCCAGATTTTAGGCATGGAAAAACAGACTCTATCACTTTATGGAAGGAGCTACAAAATACTGTGTGACCTTATTCTTTCCATCTACCACAACTTCCCCCCACACCAAGACTATCCAAACCCAAGAAACGATTGACTAGGTGTTAACATCAAAAGAAGCCACTCTCTGCACCTTGACACAAAGTTGTACTTACTGTAGAACGTGGTTGATCTCCCTTGCCCCATAGTTATCAGTGTACAAGACTTAATTGCTCTCCTAGATTTTGATGCCTTTGAGGAAAGGTGTCATGTATCCTTCAAATGAGATCACAGATTAAAAACTGTTGTGGAAGCTGCAAAGCATTCTAGAAATACAAGATATTTTAATGACTATTGTCATAGTCCTTGCATTTCTAGCATTTGACAATGTCTCTTCTTAGCTAATGTGAATAATTATTTGCTTCTGGCTATTTGTGGCTGGCAGCTTCAAATATCAGAGTTTACACATGCCAATAAGTAATATTTTCCTCAACAAATATTTTGTTTTCAAATTATTTGGGAATGGCGGGCAAGGGAAAGATAATAAATTTAAGCTATTAAATATTTTACTAAAACTATTTATTGAGAACCTATATGCTAAGCACTATGCTAGCATGGAAAATACAAAATTTATGTTGTGTGTGTGTCTCCTGGAAGAGTGAAAGTTCAGCAGCAGTAGGGTTAGAAGAAGAAAAAACTGTAAATTCGATGTAGCACAATAAGTTCAATAATGCAGACTTGATATATCCTTTCTTTCTTACTCCTATTGTTCTTTTAACTTTAGTTCTTAAATATCTCACAAGTATTTTCCCTCTCAATGGCCATGATACTAGAGCAAACTTCCCTGGGCTTTTTGCAATAACATTCCATTTATTCAGTGTCACCCCTGAACCCGCCAATCCATTCTCCTCTACTCTATAATCTAAATCACTTTTAAAGATGGAAATCTGATTAAAACATCCCTACTTAAACCTTTTTGATTGCTTCACCTTGTTTTTAGAATAAAGATAAAATCTTCCAAAATATCTTCCCTCATTCCCCTTCTCCTTTGCACTATGCCCTCCAATAATATGAAACATCTTTTGGTTCTTCAAACTCATTGATAATCCCTTTGCCAAAAAAGCATTCTTTAGATTTCAGTTTAAGTGTGACTTCTGAGAAATCTCTGATTCACTAAACCAAGGTAAGTGTTCCTGCCATCCTATGTCATTGCATGTGTCAAATTCTACATTGTTTAATAATCTTCCCCAGGAAAGGAGCATTCTCTTGCTTGCTTGCCATCAGGGCTGGCTTCTTGGGCATGCAAACTGTGCAGTAACACAGAACTCTATACTCAGAAGACTCCTGCCTTTGTTTTAATTATCTGCTGTCCCTACATTAAAATTACTGAAACATTTTGAGCAAAGAGAGCCACATTTCTATTTTTCACTGGGTCCTGCAAATTGCATAACTGATTCTGCTTGTCATTTTATGTACAGCTTTTAACACAGTGCATATAGGTTGAATAATCGTGTATATAGGTTGAATAGACAACCAACTGAGCTACTCATCTTTCAACTACTTTGTTTCCTTTGGAAATACAACATCCTGTAGCATTAATCAATTTAGTCATTGATTAACAAGTTATGCTATTAACCATATTTCAAATCTTAAAAATAGGCCGGGCGCGGTGGCTCTAGCCTGTAATCCCAGCACTTTGGGAGGCCGAGACGGGCGGATCATGAGGTCAGGAGATCGAGACCATCCTGGCTAACACGGTGAAACCCCGTCTCTATTAAATACAAAAAAACTAGCCGGGCGAGGTGGCGGGCGCCTGTAGTCCCAGCTACTTGGGAGGCTGAGGCCGGAGAATGGCGTGAACCCGGGAGGCGGAGCTTGCAGTGAGCTGAGATCCGGCCACTGCACTCCAGCCTGGGTGACAGAGCGAGACTCCGTCTCAAAAAAAAA